>NC_069500.1:1360938590-1361186259 GCF_027579735.1 Bombina bombina
AAATATAGTCAAAGCACTTTTCTAACACAACGCTAACGCTAATATAACAATATCAGCAATACTGAAAGGTTTGTAATTTCAGCACTAGATTGTCACACAGTCATACTAAAGGCAAACTTAATATACCTAGTAGCTGTTAAAAGCACTAACATAACAAACGTTTTCAGATTGTGCACAAATTGCATCACATAAGCAGCATTCTGGTAGATGTTCTACTCTATTATACATCAGTTTAATAAAACTTGCCAACATTAGTTGTAAGTCACACGCCTGCTGTTTATTCCTGTTGCCTATAGTGGAGTAAATCAGGTTCATCTACTATTGTCATTTGCAGCCACTCATTTATTGAATGAACCCGTTGTTCACTGATCACTTATTCATCTAACAGGCTGTGTATTGACATAGTGTATACTTATACAGCTGCCAATTTATGTTGGTATTGAAACCCAAACTGCTGTGACGTTTTCACAATGAACTAACTGAACCAAGTGTTATAACAAAATATTCACAGCCACATTTAACACAATAAATATTTTGCCAAAGCGCAAGATATAGAACTTTACTATCCGATATTTATCTCATTTATTCTCCTTTTTACTGTGGTATACAATCAGAGTCCTACACATGTGAATGTAAGCATATGCAGGGTCATATATAAGTGTGTGTTTTTAATAGTGTCTAGTGACTCTAGAGTGCTATATGTGTATTCTCCTCTAGTGGGTTCATTACCCGGTTTTTTGTTTTCAAATTTGAATTAAATACACAGCACCATTACTCCTTATAGCTTATTCCTTAAATAGAAATTGCCATACTAAGGGAGAGAGAGTCTGTACACACGTCAAGTAGTGCCATTGGTTTTCCTTCTAATGAATAAACATTACTCACATATGCCCATGGGTATTAGCTAGCTCCCAGTAGTGCACTGTTGCTAGCAAGCTTAGCTATTAACCTAGGTTTTTTTCAACAAACAATGCATGAGAACAGCACAAATTTAATATATAATAAAAATAAATATAAAAGTCTTTCGAAATTTCATGTTCTTTATGAATCATGAAAGCTTAGTTTTTAATTTTCATGTCCCATTAATAGTCATTTTATTATATTCAACTAACATTTTTACCACTCAGTTATTTGTTGATCCTACCCAGTTATTCAGTTTATTGCGCTGTACTGTGTAAAGAATGCCAACACATGCCTATTTTAAATCAACATAAAGGGACATGATACCAACATTTTTCTTTCATAATTCAGATAGAACATACAATATTAAACAACTCTTCCTTTTACTTCTATTATCAAATATGCTTCATTTTCTTTGGAATCCTACGTTTAAGAGGCAGCAATGCACTGCAGGGAGCTAGCGGGACACATCAGTGGAGCCAATGAAAAGAGGCATATACAGTCATGGCCAAAAATATGGCACCCCTGCATTTCTAGTCAGATAATGCAACACTTTGCCCAGAAAATTGTTGCAATTACAAATATTTAGGCATTCTGTTTATTTATTTTGTTTGTATTGGTATGACACAAAAAAGTGGAGAAAAAAAGTAAATCTAAAACATTCCACACAAAACTCCAAAAATGGACTTGACAAAATTATTGGCACCTTCTCAAATTGTAAGAAATAATTGCATTACAAGTTTGTGATGCTCATGTAATTTGTTATTAAACTTACCTGTATCAATTAACAGATGCTGAAAATATAGAAATCACACCGGCAATCAGTTAAAATGGTGAAAAATGGACTCAACCTTTCTGCTGTGTGTCTCTGTGTGCCACACTGAGCATGGAGAAGAGAAAGAGCAGCAAAGAATTGTCTGAGGATTTGAGAACAAAATTGTGGAAAAGCATGGACAGTCTCAAGTTCACAAATCTATCTCCCGAGATCTTAATGTTCCTGCATCCATTGTGTGCAACATTGTCAAGAATTTTACAGCCCATGGCACTGTAGCTAATCTCCCTGGACGTGGACGAAAGAGAAAAATGTATCAAAGGTTGCGACGAAGGATTGTACGAATGGTGGATAAAGAACCTCGATCAACTTCCAGACAAATTCAAGCTGACCTTTAGGCACAGGGTACAAATGTGTCGGCTTACACTAAACGTCACCATCTGAATAAAAAGGGACGCTATGGTAGGAGACTCAGGAGGACCCCACTACTAACACAGAAACATCTCCTTTTGGGAGAATGTGCGGTGAACAGACTAAACAAATTTTTTGGTGAAGCCCATCATTCTACTGTTTTCAGAAAAAGAAATAAGGCTTTTAAAGAAAAGAGTACAGTCCCTACAGTGAAACATGGTGGAGGTTCAATAATGTTTTGGGGTTGCTTTGCTGCTTCAGGTGCTGGATCTCTTGAATGTGTTCATGGCATTATAAAATCTGAAGACTACCAAACAATTCTGTGGTGCAATGTAGGGCCCAGTGTCAGAAAGTTGGGTCTCCGTCAGAAGTCATGGGTCTTACAGCAGGACAGTGACCCAAAGCATGCGTCAAAAAGCACCCAGAAATGGTTTAAGACAGTACTGAACTGGACAGCAATGAGTCCAGATCTCAATCCCATAGAGCACCTGTGGAGAGATCTCAAAACAGCAGTTGGGAAAAGGATCCCTTCCAATCTGAGAGGCCTGGAGCAGTTGGCGAAAGAAGAGTGGTCCAAAATTCCAGTAGAGAGGTGTAAAAAAATAATTGATGGTTACAGGAAGCGATTGATATCAGTTATTTTTTCCAAGGGGTGTGCTACCAAATATTAAATTAAATTTTGTCCAGTCCATTTTTAGAGTTTTGTGTGGAATGTTTAAGATTTGGCTTTTTGCTCTCCACTTTTTTGTGTCATACCAATACAAAGAAAAAAATAAACATGAGAATGCCTAAACATTTGTAATTGCAACAATTTTCTGGGCCAAATGGTGCATTATCTTACAGAAATGCAGGGGTGTCAATATTTTTGGCCATGACTGCATGTGCATCACCAATCACCAACTAGCTCCAGTAGTGAGTGGTATTCCTGAGCCTACCTAGTCAACACCAGAAATGTTGTTGTTTAAAAAGATAGATAATCCCTTTATTACCCATTCCCTAGTTTTGCATAACCAACACAGTTATAATAATACAGGTTTTACCTCTGTGATTACCTTGTATCTAAGTCTCTGCAGACTGCCCCCTTATTTCAGTTCTTTTGACAGACTTGCATTTTAGCCAATCAGTGCTCACTCCAGGATAACTTCATGTGCATGAGCTTAATGTTAGCTATATGAAACACATGGACTAATGCCCTCTAGTGGTCAAAATGCATAGAGAGCAGTCTTCAAGATCTAAGAAATTAGCATATGAACCTCCTAGGTTTAGCTTTCAACTAAGAATACCAAGAGAACAAAGCAAAATTGGTGATAAAAGTTAATTGGAAAGTTGTTTAAAATTATATTCCCTATTTAAATCAGGAAATATTTTAATACTTTACTGGTATCAAGTATGCATTCAAATTATTTTTAGAAAATGCATTTCAAAAGCAATTTGTTTAGAAACTGTGAAGTAATTTAAGTGGTTTTCATGCTAATTCAGTGTCATTTTTTGCTTAACTACCAGTTACTAATATGATTTAAATTAGATGAAATCATTGCAGTGTATATAAACTATTTCATGTTTAAGTGCCTTAAAAACGCTCAGCAACTCTAAGACTTCCATGCATGTTTAAAAATAAACTTAACCCTTTGGCTACTGGTTCATCTCTCACTTAATTGAGTTTTTTCAGGGTTTTTCAGCAAAAGTCAAATGTTACTCAATATGCCTCCTGTCACTAGTGGCAATTAATTGAAACATGCATTTGGCATTTGTTGTTTTTAGGAAAGTTGCTAATATTAGTGGATTAACTTTCCTTTTGTATAGAATCAGCCTCAAATACTTTCCAAACATTCTGATCTGCCAAAGACAATGCGAGGGACAAGAGTGTTGATCTTGATAAGGTAACATATAAGACTTACTACATACGCTATTAGTACATGCCACACTCCTGGAGTAATAGGGTGGTCACATCATTGTCGGAGAGAGTCACCCGATTTAGTACAGGGTACGTCGGCTGTCTTTAAGGGGTTAAGGGAAATAATAAAACTCAATCTTTGCACACAAAAATAAAGATAGCAAGAGAATGAAGAAAACTGATAATAGGAGTAAATTAGAAAGTTGCTTAAAATTGCATGATCTATCTGAATCATGAAAAAAAAAAAATTGGGTTCAGTGTCCCTTTAAGGATTTATTTGCTGAAGCATTTGGTTGATAAATGGAATATACTGGAGGTGATAATGACAGAGAATTAATGAATATGTGGGATATGCATAAGGCCACAATAAGAATTAATTAAAGGGGCAATCTACTTGAAAATGTTTGTTTGTTATTATCCTTTACCAGGTTGTGCATAACCAACACTGTTATATTAAAACATATTTTATCTGTGTAATTACCTTGTATCTAAGCCTCAGCAGACTGCCCCCTTATTTCAGTTCATTTGACAGTTTTTATTTTAGCCAATCAGTGCTGACTCATAAATAACTAAATGGGAGTCAGCACAATATTATCTATATGGCACACATGAACTAGCGCTGTCTAGCTGTGAAAAACTATCAAAAATGCACTGAGATAAGAGGCAGCCTTCAAGGGCTTAAAAATTAGCATGTGAGCCTACTTAGGTTTAGACATCAACAAAAAAAGCATATTTGATGATAAAAGCAAATTGGAAAGTTGTTTAAAATGTCATGCCCTATCTGAATCATGAAAGTTTAATTTTGACTTTACTGTCCCTTTAAGATTAAAAGGTGTTCAGTGGGGTTGAGGTAAGTGCAGGCTACTTGAGTTCCTCCACGCCAAACTTTTCAAACTATTTCTTCATGGACCCTGCTTTGTGCACAGGAGAACCCAATTGCCTAAAATGTTTTGATGATGTTTGACAGAAACTAAGGGGCCCAAACCCTAAAAATCAGTCCTAGACCATTATCCCTCCTTCACCAAGCATTATAGTAGGCAATGAGGCACTATGTATTCCTGTACATAGTGTTCTCCTAACATCAGCCACACCCAGATTCTTCCCTCAGGCTGTCAGATAGAGAAGCTTAATTCATCAATTCAGAGAGCACATCCAGTTGCAGCGTGCGTTACACTATTCCAGCTGATGCTTGACATTGAGCATATTGATTTAAGTTTTGTGTACAGCGGTTTGGCCATAGAATCCCATTTCTTGAAATTCCCAGCATACAATTCTAGTGCTGATTTTTGCAACAGATGATAGGCGATATTTATTCTCACAAATAGCAGTAAAGTATGAAGCTATGTTAGCACTTCCCTTCAGATGCTCGCTGCCAGCCCTGGTTCTCCCAGACTATATCCAGAAACAAGAAATATTGAATGTGGAGGCGCTGTGTCACCTCAGGGGATGCAAGCTGCTCTTTTCCTCTGTTAATCCTGCCTTTGTTCACCTCCAAAATAAAAAGCCCACAATGGTGTAGCACGTTTCAAATAAAATAGTAGGTGCACAAACAGGTCATACTCACAGGATTTCAGTTTTAAATCAGTCTTTCATTAAAACCATCAAAAGGGTATCTTCAGATGCAGCTTCAGATTTTATTAAAATATAGCTCAGCGCGTTTCGTCAAAACAAGCCTTTCTCAAGAGCATAAAATCAATATATGTCAAAGCAAGTTGGAGTCCTACTTGCTTTGACATATATTGATTTTATGCTCTTGGGAAAGACTTGTTTTGCCGAAACGCGTTAAGCTATATTTTAATAAAATCTGACGCTGCATCTGAAGATACCCTTTTGATGGTTTTAATAAAAGACTGATTTAAAACTGAAATCCTGTGAGTATGTCCTGTTTGTGCGCCTATTATTTTATTTGAAAAGTGCTACACCATTGTGAGCTTTTTTTTTGGAGGTGAACGAAGGCAGGATTAACAGAGGAAAAAAAACAGCTTGCATCCCCTGAGGTGACACAGCGCCATTCAATACGGTCTGGGAGAACCGGGGCTGGCAGCGAGCATCTGAAGGGAAGTGCTAACATAGCTTCATACTTTACTGCTATTTGTGAGAATAAATATCGCCTATCATCTGTTGCATAAATCACTACAGAGCTCCAAACTGCCTCTGGAAGCAACATCAGCACCAGAATTGTACACTGGAATTTCAAGAAATGGGATTCCATGGCCGCTGTACACAAAACTTAAATCAATATGCTTAATGTTTCAGAGAGGAAAAGAGCAGCTTGCATCCCTTGAGGTGACACAGCGCCGCCACATTCAATATTTATTCTCATGACTTGCTTTAGCACTCGGTGCCCTACTTGCAGCTGAGCTGTGGTTCCTCCTAAATGCTTTCACGTTACAATAATAGAAGGAATTACATTTGACTGAAGCAGATCAAGTAAGGCAAAAGTTCAGCAAAGGTGGCATCCTATGAAAGTGCCACATATAAAGTCACTGAGCCTTCCAGTATGATCCATTGTACAGTTAATATTTATCTATGGAGATTTTATGGCTCTGTACTAGATTGCATGCACCTGTTAGCAATGGTTGTGGCTGAAACATCTGAAGTATATCATTAGTAGTGGAGTTCATGTACTGTCTGTCATATAGTGTAATTATCATGTTGCAGCACAGACCACATCCCTCAGTTTAATAAAATAGTTTGATGGCGTAAAACCAGAACAGATGTACAATGTGTATTCATTGCAGCAGAAAGCAGCAGTCAATACCCTCCCTCAACATCTGTGAGATTATAAAATGCTTGTAATGTTAAGCACATTTTGTTATGTTCAGTAAACACATTTCTTTATTAAAAAATAGGCAAAATCTGCTCTTTTAGTTGCATAAGTGGAAGCTTAGGATTTTAAAGGGTCATAGAATCTAAATGTTTTCTTTTTCTATGTAAAATAAAGGTTTTCAAAATGTGAGCAATACACCAATTCTTTTTTTGTCAGACCTGTGGAGATTTGTACCACTTTACCTATAAAGTTTTGAAAGTGACCATAAATTTTTCGGTAAACTTTAAACTAGGTTTAAATCGTAATATTTGAAATAGTTTAATATGTATATTTGCTCATTATTCTCTTCAATAAAACCTATCCTGTAACATTTTATTTCCAAAAAATAGTAAGCCATTATAACTGCTGACAGTGACAATAAAATAAACAGTGAGCTAGCATTTACATACCCAGGACAAACAGGATTACTATAACCGCTTTAAAATATTCTACACTACTATGTTTATTTATACATTTTAAGAAAAGGTATACCATTAATTTAAAAACCACACTATATTTCTATTATTGTCACCATAATGCGACACACAATTCTATATATTAAAAATGGTGTCTTTTAAATCATGCATTTTTAACCTTGATGTTTTTGAAAACTCGTATAATGGATATTAAACGACAGCAAACTCCCTATAATCCCAAAGTATAAGGTTCTGTTCACAAAGTCGTGATTACTGAGATAAGTCAAGTTTCAAAATTTAACATTACACTTATGTGAAATACAGTTGTATAAATGTGTTTAATGTTACAAGTTTTCTAGATGTTGGGGTTGTGAATTTGTATTACATTACTAGCGGGTTTTGTGGTCTGTGCCAGATAACATGTAATTGGCTATTTAATACAAATGAATATTTAAATTACATGATGAAACAATAGAGAAGGACTATAAGAAAGATGTCTATAACCTTAATTAATCTAGAGCATTGTTTAATAAGTGAAGCCAATATGACGTCAGTGGCTCCTTTCAATGTGTTTTTTTTCTATGTGCAAAAACAATATTCAAATTTAAAACTAAATTGATTACTCATAAAATGGCCCAAAAAGCCAGTTTGGGAGTTTTTATCAAGTTCTCTTAGCTATGGAGTTTGAAAAGGGAAAAATAGCCATTTAAAGTTTTGATAATTATCATGATTTAGGATCCATTGTTAAATATATAAAGTTTTTTACTGCCATGTAATGCGCATTTAATAATCTTGTTACAAACACTGATGCAACACGTAATATATGTGGCTTTATATCCCTTTAAGGAAAATTATGGTATTTTTGTTTGTTTCTCTTCTGCATCTAAAGAAGAGAATTCAATTTTTTTTCATGAAATATGAATATTTATGTGCTAGAAAAATTAGTTTTGTTTTCATCCTTTTGGGAATTGTAAAGTGTCCATGGAACAGGGCCCTATAACCCTCCTGTCCTAGTCTGTGTCTTCCTGTATTGTGTTTAATAGTGTACCCTTGCTGTGTAGGCACAATACTAATAAATATAATAAAAATGTTCATAAATAGATCAGTAGAACCATGGGACTTGTTAGTGACCAATGTAATCTGTCTAAGATTTTGCACGACAGTCCAGATCTACAGTATAGTTCCATACGCATCATGTCCACCTCTGTATTGAGTCCAGTTATGGTTTGTCATTATCCCCCCACAGGTCTCCTTGACTTAGTCCTCAGATTCTCAGTCCTGGATAGTATGTGTGAAATATTAGGGGTTATGCAAATGTGCACAAACATGCACTTCCTATTACTTTCAAAATTAAATTAACAATGTTTTCACTTTCATATGCATGATAAAAAATATTTGCATTGAATATCCCTTTAAGCAAGTGATGGGGGAAAGCACCTGGGGGTAAATTTATCAAATGTCGGGCAGACATGATCCACTGTAAGCAGATCATGTCCGCTCGACATTAATAAATGGTGACAGCATACACTGTCGGCATTTATCATTGCACAAGCATTTCTGGTGAAATGCTTGTGTAATGCCGCCCCCTGCACATTTGCGGCCAATTGGCCGCTAGCAGGGGGTGTCAATCATCCCGATCGTATCCGATTAGGATGATTGCAGCCTGCCACCTCAGAGGTAAATAATTACAAAGCCTTGCACGGAAACAGCCGCATGATTAATCAACCCCCTGGTCTAAACTGCTGGAGCTCAACTCACAGATGCCCATCATGCATATTAAACAGCACTATAAATCTATATATAAAGTTTGTTAAAGCTGCTTAGTTTGATATTGAAACAGGAAATGATTGTTTATGCAAAACTCATTCTCAAGGATAGATTACCTAGTGGTTGATGAGAGCATTTCCCGCAGCTTTATCGGTGACCTCGACACACAATAATACAAACCATCACAGGGACATCTGTTTCTCCTGTTAAGTGTAGTCAGTCCACGGGTCATCCATTACTTATGGGATATTAACTCCTCCCCAACAGGAAGTGCAAGAGGATCACCCAAGCAGAGCTGCTATATAGCTCCTCCCCTCTACGTCACACCCAGTCATTCTCTTGCACCCAACTAATAGATAGGATGTGTGAGAGGACTGTGGTGATTAAACTTAGTTTTTATATCTTCAATCAAAAGTTTGTTATTTTAAAACAGCACCGGAGTGTGTTGTTTTTCTTCTCAGGCAGAATTTGAAGAAGAATCTACCTGAGTTTTGTTTGTATAATCTTAGCGGACGTAACTAAGATTCATTTGCTGTTCTCGGCCATTCTGAGGAGTAAGGTAACTTCAGATCAGGGGACAGCGGGCAGGTTCACCTGCAAAGAGGTATGTTGCAGTATATTATTTTCTAAGGAATGGAATTGACTGAGAAAATACTGCTAATACCGATATAATGTAAGTACAGCCTTAAATGCAGTAGTAGCAACTGGTATCAGGCTGATATGTATGTATGTTTACACTTAAGTATTTCTGGGGAATGGCACTTCACTGAGAAAATACTGTATACATATAACTTTTAGCCTAACTTGCAGTGTGAACGACTGGCAACAGGTTTTTAATGACATTTCATAAATTAGATTTTAAACATTTGCTGGCATGTTAAATCGTTTAATTATCTGAGGTACTTGGTGAAAAATTGTTTTTGGGCATTATTTTCCACATGGCTGTCGTTTGTTTTAAATTAAAACAGTTTACTGAGCTTCCCTCACTGTTGTATTGTGAGTGGGAGGGGCCTATTTTGGCGCTTTTACTACGCATCAAAAATTCAGTCACAGTCTGCCTTTTTCTCCCTGCATGATCCAGGACGTCTCCACAGAGCTTAGGGGTCTTCAAAACTTGTTTTGAGGGAGGTAATCACTCACAGCAGACCTGTGAGACTGTGCTTTGACTGTGATAAAAAAACGCTTATATTTTCAATTGTTACGTTTTTTCTGATATTAAGGGTTAATCATCCATTGCTAATGTGTGCAATCCTTTGCTAAATTTATGCTTTTACTGTGAAAATTTGTTTTCTATAACTAATCCGGTTCATTATTTTTCAACCGTGTCAGTTTTTCTGTGCTTCTTAAAGGCACAGTAACGTTTTGTATATTGCTTGTAAATTTAATTGAAAAATATTCCAAGCTTGTTATTTTCATTGCTAGTTTGTTAAACATGTCTGACACAGAGGAATCTCTTTGTGCAATATGTTCAAAAGCCAAGGTGGAGCCCAATAGAAATTTATGTACTAATTGCATTGATGCTACTTTAAATAAAAGTCAATCTGTACATGTTAAGCAACATTCACCAGACAGCGAGGGGGAAGTTATGCCGACTAACTTGCCTCACGTGTCAGTACCTGCATCTCCCGCTCAGGAGGTGCGCGATATTGTAACGCCAAGTACATCAGGGCGGCCATTACAAATCACCTTACAAGACATGGCTAATGTTATGACTGAAGTTTTGTCTAAATTGCCAGAACTTAGGGGTAAACGAGATCACTCTGGGGTGAGAACAGAGTGCGCTGATAATGCTAGGGCCATGTCTGATACTGCGTCAAATTTTGCAGAACATGAGGACGGAGAGCTTCATTCTGTGGGTGACGGATCTGATCCAAATAAACTGGATTCAGACATTTCAAATTTTAAGTTTAAGCTGGAAAACCTCCGTGTATTGCTAGGGGAGGTGTTAGCGGCTCTGAATGATTGTAACACAGTTGCAATCCCAGAGAAAATGTGTAGGTTGGATAAATATTTTGCGGTACCGACGAGTACTGACGTTTTTCCTATACCTAAGAGACTTATTGAAATTGTTACTAAGGAGTGGGATAGACCCGGTGTGCCTTTCTCACCCCCTCCTATATTCAGAAAAATGTTTCCAATAGACGCCACCACACGGGACTTATGGCAGACGGTCCCTAAGGTGGAGGGAGCAGTTTCTACTTTAGCTAAGCGTACCACTATCCCGGTGGAGGATAGCTGTGCTTTTTCAGATCCAATGGATAAAAAGTTAGAGGGTTACCTTAAGAAAATGTTTGTTCAACAAGGTTTTATATTGCAACCCCTTGCATGCATTGCGCCTGTCACGGCTGCAGCAGCATTTTGGTTTGAGTCTCTGGAAGAGACCCTTGACTCAGCGCCATTAGATGAGATTACACACAAGCTTAAAACCCTTAAGCTAGCTAATTCATTTATTTCTGATGCCGTAGTACATTTAACTAAACTTACGGCTAAGAATTCCGGATTCGCCATTCAGGCACGCAGAGCGCTGTGGCTAAAATCCTGGTCAGCTGATGTAACTTCTAAATCTAAATTACTTAACATACCTTTCAAGGGGCAGACTTTATTCGGGCCCGGTTTGAAAGAAATTATCGCTGATATTACGGGAGGTAAAGGCCATGCCCTGCCTCAAGACAGAGCCAAACCTAGGGCTAGACAGTCTAATTTTCGTGCCTTTCGTAACTTCAAGGCAGGAGCAGCATCAACTTCCTCTGCTCCAAAACAGGAAGGAGCTGTTGCTCGCTACAGACAAGGCTGGAAACCTAACCAGACCTGGAACAAGGGCAAGCAGGCCAGAAAACCTGCTGCTGCCCCTAAGACAGCATGAAGTGAGGGCCCCCGATCCGGAAACGGATCTAGTGGGGGGCAGACTCTCTCTCTTCGCCCAGGCTTGGGCAAGAGATGTCCAGGATCCCTGGGCGTTGAACAAACCAGATAAAGAAAGAGGCGTTTCTACGCTGTGTACAAGACCTTTTACTAATGGGAGTGATCCATCCAGTTCCGCGGTCGGAACACGGACAAGGGTTTTACTCAAATCTGTTTGTGGTCCCCAAAAAAGAGGGAACCTTCAGACCAATATTGGATTTAAAGATCCTAAACAAATTCCTAAGAGTTCCATCGTTCAAAATGGAAACTATTCGGACAATCTTACCCATGATCCAAAGAGGTCAATACATGACCACAGTGGATTTAAAGGATGCTTACCTTCACATACCGATTCACAAAGAACATTACCGGTATCTAAGGTTTGCCTTCCTAGACAGGCATTACCAGTTTGTAGCTCTTCCCTTCGGGTTGGCTACGGCTCCCAGAATCTTTACAAAGGTTCTGGGTTTTCTTCTGGCGGTACTAAGACCGCGAGGAATTTCGGTGGCTCCGTACCTAGACGATATTCTGATACAAGCGTCAAGCTTCCAAACTGCCAAGTCTCATACAGAGTTAGTACTGGCATTTCTAAGGTCGCATGGGTGGAAAGTGAACGAGGAGAAGAGTTCTCTCTTACCACTCACAAGAGTTCCCTTCTTGGGGACTCTTATAGATTCTATAGAAATGAAAATTTACCTGACAGAGGACAGGTTAACAAAGCTTCTAAATGCTTGCCGTGTCCTTCATTCCATTCAACACCCGTCAGTGGCTCAATGCATGGAGGTAATCGGCTTAATGGTAGCGGCAATGGACATAGTTCCTTTTGCACGCCTGCATCTCAGACCGCTGCAATTGTGCATGCTAAGTCAGTGGAATGGGGATTACTCAGATTTGTCCCCTACGCTGAATCTGGATCAAGAGACCAGAGATTCTCTTCTATGGTGGCTTTCTCGGCCACATCTGTCCAGGGGGATGCCCTTCAGCAGGCCAGACTGGACAGTTGTAACAACAGACGCCAGCCTACTAGGTTGGGGCGCTGTCTGGAATTCCCTGAAGGCTCAGGGATCGTGGACTCAAGGGGAGAGTCTACTTCCAATAAATATTCTGGAATTGAGAGCAGTTCTCAATGCCCTTCTGGCTTGGCCTCAGTTAGCAACTCTGAGGTTCATCAGGTTTCAGTCGGACAACATCACGACTGTGGCTTACATCAACCATCAGGGAGGGACAAGGAGTTCCCTAGCGATGATGGAAGTATCAAAGATAATTCGCTGGGCAGAGTCTCACTCTTGCCACCTGTCAGCGATCCACATCCCAGGAGTGGAGAACTGGGAGGCGGATTTCCTAAGTCGCCAGACTTTTCATCCGGGGGAGTGGGAACTTCATCCGGAGGTCTTTGCCCAAATACTTCGACGTTGGGGCAAACCAGAAATGGATCTCATGGCGTCTCGCCAGAACGCCAAGCTTCCTTGTTACGGGTCCAGGTCCAGGGACCCGGGAGCTGTCCTGATAGAAGCTTTGACAGCACCTTGGACCTTCAGGATGGCTTATGTGTTTCCACCCTTCCCGATGCTTCCACGTTTGATTGCCAGGATCAAACAGGAGAAAGCATCGGTGATTCTAATAGCGCCTGCGTGGCCACGCAGGACCTGGTATGCAGATCTAGTGGACATGTCCTCCTGTCCACCTTGGTCTCTGCCTCTGAGACAGGACCTTCTAATTCAGGGTCCTTTCAAACATCAAAATCTAATTTCTCTGAAGCTGACTGCATGGAGATTGAACGCTTGATTTTATCAAAGCGTGGATTTTCGGAGTCAGTAATTGATACCTTAATACAGGCTAGGAAACCTGTTACCAGGAAGATTTACCATAAGATATGGCGTAAATACTTACACTGGTGCGAATCCAAGAGTTACTCATGGAGTAAGGTTAGGATTCCTAGGATATTGTCTTTTCTACAAGAAGGTTTAGAAAAGGGTTTATCTGCAAGTTCCTTAAAGGGACAGATCTCAGCTCTGTCCATCCTTTTACACAAACGTCTGTCAGAAGTTCCAGACGTTCAGGCTTTTTGTCAGGCTTTGGCTAGGATTAAGCCTGTGTTTAAGACTGTAGCTCCACCGTGGAGCTTAAACTTAGTTCTTAACGTTTACAGGGGGTTCCGTTTGAACCCCTTCATTCCATTGATATCAAGCTGTTATCTTGGAAAGTTCTGTTTTTAATGGCTATTTCCTCGGCTCGTAGAGTCTCTGAGTTATCAGCCTTACATTGTGATTCTCCTTATCTGATTTTTCATTCAGATAAGGTAGTTCTGCGTACTAAACCTGGGTTTTTACCTAAGGTAGTCACTAACAAGAATATCAATCAAGAGATTGTTGTTCCATCATTGTGCCCTAACCCTTCTTCAAAGAAGGAACGACTTCTGCACAATCTAGACGTAGTCCGTGCCCTGAAATTTTATTTACAGGCAACCAAAGATTTTCGCCAAACTTCTTCCTGTTTGTCGTTTATTCTGGACAGAGGAGAGGTCAAAAGGCATCTGCTACCTCTCTATCCTTTTGGCTTCGTAGCATAATAGGTTTAGCCTATGAGACTGACTACACTACAGGAGAAAGGAATTTATCAGGTAAGCATAAATTATGTTTTTTTCAAAATAACTATGATAGTGTAGAATACTTTGTTTATATATAGTTAAAAAAAACTACATTTTGGATAACAATGTTCTAAGCAACAACCATCTTCTGAAATCTCAATCCCACTGCCTATTATTAGGCAACATAAAGATTTATTTTGTTCTTCAAAACATTGTGGCCTCCAGATCATGCAAAGATAAATATCACACATACGAGGAGGGTATTAACTGTGCCATATGACCTAGACTGATAGAAATGGATGCTTTTGTATCCCATAAAAACACTAAAGGCTAGATTACAAGTGGAGCGCAAACAATTTTGCAAGGGTGTTCGCGATTGTTTGCGCTTCTTTTTATCTGCGTTGATATTACAAGTTGAGTGAAATTGCGATTGTACTGGAATCATTACAGCGATTTCAGAGAAGTGGTTAACTAAACTAAAAGTTGCATAAAACACTTCTAAAATACATTACAAAGTACAGTTACACTCATAATAACACCATCTAATAAAAATTATTACAAAAAAATATTAGTTATAAACGCTCAAAGATATGAGATCTCGGGTGTTCAAAAAAAAAAAAAAGTCACCAGCTTTAACGTTGAAATACATACATAGACATGTCTAAAGATGTACTTGTATGTATGTACATATGTATTAATGTATTTATATGTGTATATATTTATTTACAGACATATATATATACACATATAAACACATAAATACAAATGTATATATAGCGGATTTTTTGCTATAGCAAGACTCAAAATACCGCTCCACTTATAATCTGGCCCTAAATATGTTCTCAGCAACATTATAATATAGATGGTTGAACATTCATTCTAGTAATTCAGTTCCAACGCCTTTTAGAATGTTCTCAAACTTGCTTGAAGAGGGGTTTAATCTCTGTAAGGCCGTACACATCCTACATAATGCCTGAGCAACGGGAAGAGATACTGTTTGCCTCGTGTTTTCACTACTAACATTATCTGCTTTATCTTCTACTTTTAACTTTTCAGCCATTTTCCCTGCTATTTGTTTTTGTTTTCTACTATCAGATATTATTTATGAGTCCTTTGGCACATATTGTTCTGCCTCAGAGCATCTTCCTAAAAGATAGATTTACTGAGCCTTGAGTTGCTAATATAGCAGCTTAATAGATGTTCTATCTGGATACGTATTCTAAATACCATGCTGGTAATTTGCGCAAGTTCCATTCAATACGATCTTAGAGCTGATTAAACAGTGAATCTACTTTACAGTAGCTATTCACTTGCATAGTTCTTCTTCAAGCAGATTTGGCTTCAAATTACCAGCATGAGAGCGTGCTGGCAGTAGTTTACATAGGGCGTATAGTGCATCCCCTATTGGATACGCCAGCCATCTGTCAAACTCAGACATAAGAAATTCTCAAGATGGATATATTGATTTTTATTCAAAATACTGACATTAATATATATATTTATTAGTAGATTCATATTGTGTAAAATAATTTATGTGAATTTACTATCACTTTTAAGAAAATATTCATATAAAAAAACACACAGGGCTAGATTACAAGTGCAGCGCAAAAGGTTTTGCGTTAGCGCAATGAGATTTTGCAAGCCATTTTCATTCCCCTGATATAGTGCTGCAAAATTGTTTAAATCCTTTCCATGATCTAAGAGCTCTGGTAAACTGTTTTCCGGGGAAAAAAAGTTGCACAAAACACAACAAAAATACATTACAAATTACACTCACACTCATAAATAATACCCCTTAACCACCAGCGCCCCACATCACAAATACTAAATAATACTTTTAACCCCTAATCCACCAACCCCCCACATTGCAAACACTAAATAACACTATTAACCCCTAATCCGCCACCCCCCACATCGCAAACACTAAATAATACTCTGACATCAACAAGGCATTTTTGTCCACACAACTGCAGCTCACTGGATATTTTTTCTTTTTCTGACCATTCTCTGTAAACCCTAGAGATGGTTGTGCATGAAAATCCCAGTAGATCAGCAGTTTTTGAAATACTCATACCAGCCCGTCTGGCACCAACAACCATGCCACTTTGAAAGTCACTTAAATTCCCTTTCTTCCCCATTCTGATGCTTGGTTTGAACTTCAGCCAATTGTCTTCACCATGTCTAGATGCCTAAATGCATTGAGTTGCTGCCATGTGATTGGCTGATTAGCAATTTGTGTTACCAAGCAATTGAACAGGTGTACCTGATAAAGTGGCCGGTGAGTGTATGTATCTGTGTAGAGTATGTTACATCCTGTACAGCTAAGGGGATCTAAAGGAAAAGTCACTTCAGACTACATCTGATGTTCCTGTGATTTACTCTGTACACGGCACTGGCGTGCTTTAACACGTTTCCAATAAAGCTACAAGATTGTTTTATTATCCCTTTGTCTTCAAGGCTACTCTTTTCTTCATAAATCAAGGGTTCACAGATTTATGTAATCACCCTAGACATATACAAAACACGGAAGGGGGCTGCTCTCTCAGACTGGACTGGGTACACATCCTATGACCCTGCAGCATGCACAGCCCTGGGTGCTCTATAACCTTTAGAAGTAGCTGTACCGTCCCCAGAGTCCCAGGCAGTTAACCTCAGACAAGTCTGGGTGCAAAGCCCATAGGCAACATTACAAAACAAATTAATACAACACACAGAGGAATTCTAGCACTCACTTAGCTGAGTACTTGCAAGTGAGTGGTAGACTTCCTCTGTGTGTTGTATTAATTTGTTTTGTCATTTTCCCTATGGGCCTTGCACACAAGACATTTTTGGGGTTAACTGCCTGTGACTCTGGGGACGGTACAACTACCTGTGCTATTGAGCATCCAAGGCTGTGCATGTTGAAGGGTCATAGAATGTGCAACCAGTCCAGTCTGAGAGTGCAGTCCCCTTTTATATATATATAAATAAATATTTTTGTAAAATATATATCTATACTTATATAAATATACAGATATATATATATATATATATATATATATATTATTTTTAATTATTAAACCTCAGAGGTGGCAAACAGAAATCACAGAGAACAAACAAGCTCTGGGTGATTGACAGTCCCTTCTCTCGCACGATTGGTCAGGGAAGTGAAGGGGTGGGCATTATCATCTGAGTGTGTAATTATGCATATGGGCCAGTGGACGAACAGATGACCGTATGCAGCGAAGGCATGCGGACAGCTGCTCAAGTTGAAAAGCTTGTCCACACACCATTTAATACATGGAGCCCATTGAGACATGAGTAATCTTTAGTAAATAGGCTTTATAAAATACCATTAAAAAAGGGAGAGAAAAGATGTCAGCGAAAGTAGATTACATATTGAATACATATTTCATTAAAGGTGTCTTTATTATTCAGCAAATCCATAGAAATTAAGTGAAAGGTTCATTTTTAACATCTAATTGAATTTTATCTGCAAACGTAGCTTCTTTACTTCTTAATGGGTTAGACAGTGATCAAAAATAGGAAAGAATTCTGTTTTATATCTGAACATTTCATTCAGTTCTGATCTATATTATTTTGCACTTCAGTTAACATCCCCATCCTCCTTCCTTATCAGATAATTTAATGCTACCTTTATCATATACCAGAGACTATCAGATTTAAGCAGCGCTACCTACGGCTTTCATTTGAGTCATTGGTCTAATGCTGAATGTGTTTAAAATGATTGAACAGAGCTCACTCTTTTAATCTTTTAAAAGAATCTGTTTGGAAATGTCAAATAAAAATGAAAACGAGTATTTGATATAGATTTTCAGCGAATGTCAAATTTACATATATATATATGCACTGCGAAAAAAAAATGTGTTTTCATTAGTTAAATAATATTCGTCTAGATTACGAGTTTTGCGTTATTTTTGAAAAAGCAGCGTTATGGGTTATAACGCTGCTTTTTCACTACCGCTGCTATTACAAGTCTTTCATAATAACGCAAATCAACTTATGCAAATTGCGTAAAGTCTTTTTTCAATGGGACTTCCATAGCGCCGATATTACAAGCCTTTTCTGGGAGGCCAAAAAGTGAGCGATACAGCCTATACCGCAAGATCCATAACGTAAACTGAAAGGCAGTAGTTATGGGTTTTACGCTACAAAGCTGTAACATAAGACTCATAACTAAAGTGCTAAAAAGTACACTAACACCCATAAACTACCTATTAAACCCCTAAACCGAGGCCCTCCCGCATCGCAAACAGTAAAATAAAATTATTAACCCCTAATCTGTCGCTCCGGACATCGTTGCCACTATAATAAACATATTAACCCCTAAACCGCTGCACTCCCGCATCACAAACACTAGTTAAATATTATTAACCCCATAATCTGCCGCCCCTAACATCACCGCCACTTACCTACATTTATTAACCCCTAATCTGCCGCCCCCAACGTCGCCGCCACTATACTAAATTTATTAACCCCTAAACCTAAGTCTAACCCTAACACCCCCTAAACTTAAATATAATTAAAATAAATCTAAATAAAACCTACTATTAATAACTAAATAATTCGTATTTAAAACTAAATACTTACCTGTAAAATAAACCCTAAGCTAGCTACAATATAACTAATAGTTACAATGTAGCTATCTTAGGGTTTATTTTATGTCAAAGGCAAGTTTGTATTTATTTTAACTAGGTAGAATAGTTACTGAATAGTTATTAACTATTTACTTACTACCTAGCTAAGATAAATACAAATGAACCTGTAAAATAAAACCTAACCTGCCTTACAATAAAACATAACCTTACACTACAATTAAATAAATTACCTAAATTAAATACAATTCACTAAATTACAAAAACAAACACTAAATTACACAAAATAAAAAACAAATTACAAGATATTTAAACTAATTACACCTAATCTAATAGCCCTATCAAAATAAAAAAGCCCACCCAAACCAAAAAAAAACCTAGCCTAAACTAAACTACCAATAGTCCTTAAAAGGGCCTTTTGTGGGGCATTGCCCCAAAGAATTCAGCTCTTTTACCTGTAAAAAAAATAATACAAACAACAAAGGGCATTTAGCTCTTTTGCAGCCCAAAGTCCCTAATCTAAAAATAAAACCCACCCAATAAACCCTTAAAAAAACTAACACTAACCCCCGAAGATCCACTTACAGTTTTGAAGACTGGACATCCATCCTCAACAAAGCCGGGAGAAGTCTTCATCCAATCGGCAAGAAGTCCTCAACGAAGCCGGGAGAAGTCTTCACCAAGCCGGCAGAAGTGGTCCTCCAGATGGGTAGAAGTCTTCATCCAGACAGCATCTTCTGTCTTCATCCATCTGGAGTGGAGCGGCTCCATCTTTACGACATCCGGCGTGGAGCCGCTCCGCACTAGATGGATGAAGATAGAAGATGCCACCTGGATGAAGACTTCTGCCCATCTGGAGGACCACTTCTGTCGGCTTGGATGTAGACTTCTCCCAGCTTCTTTGAGGACTGCTTGTCGCTTGGATGAAGACTTCTCCCGGTTTTGTTGAGGATGGATGTCCGGTCTTCAAAACTGTAAGAGGATCTTTGGGGGTTAGTGTTTTTTTAAGAGTTTATTGGGTGGGTTTTATTTTTAGATTAGGGACTTTGGGCTGCAAAAGAGCTAAATGCCCTTTTAAGGGCAATGGCCATCCAAATGCCCTTTTCAGGGCAATGGGGAGCTTAGGTTTTTTATTATTATTTTATTTGGGGGGTTGGTTGTGTGGGTGGTAGGTTTTACTGTTGGGGGGTTGTTTGTATTTTTTTTACAGGTAAAAGAGCTGATTTCTTTGGGGCAATGCCCACAAAAGGCCCTTTTAAGGGCTATTGGTAGTTTAGTTTAGGCTAGGGGGGATTTTTTTGGGGGGGGGGATTTTTTTATTTTGATAGGGCTATTAGATTAGGTGTAATTAGTTTAAATATCTTGTAATTTCTTTTTTTATTTTGTGTAATTTAGTGTTTGTTTGTTTTTTGTAATTTAGGTAATTGGAATTAATTTAGGTAATTTATTTAATTGTAGTGTAAGGTTAGGTTTTATTGTAAGGCAGGTTAGGTTTTATTTTACAGGTAAATTTGTATTTATTTTAGCTAGGTAGTTAGTAAATAGTTAATAACTATTTAGTAACTATTCTACCTAGTTAAAATAAATACAAACTTGCCTGTGAAATAAAAATAAAACCTAAGCTAGATACAATGTAACTGTTGGTTATATTGTAGCTAGCTTAGGGTTTATTTTACAGGTAGGTATTTAGTTTTAAATAGGAATTATTTATTTATTAATAGTAGGTTTTATTTAGATTTATTTTAATTATATTTAAGGTTGGAGGTGTTAGGGTTAGACTTAGGGTTAGGTTTAGGGATTAATAAATTTAGTATAGTGGCAGCGACGTTGGGGGCAGCAGATTAGGGGTTAATAAAAGTAGGTAGGTGGCGGCGATGTTAGGGGCGGCAGATTAGGGGTTAATAATATTTAACTAGTGTTTGCGATGCGGGAGTGTGGCAGTTTAGGGGTTAATATGTTTATTATAATGGCGGCGATGTCCGGAACAGCAGATTAGGGGTTAATAAGTTTAAGATTAGGGGTGTTTAGACTCAGGGTTCATGTTAGGGTGTTAGGTGTAAACATAAATTTTGTTTCCCCATAGGAATCAATGGGGCTGCGTTACGGAGCTTTACGCTGCTTTTTTGCAGGTGTTAGGCTTTTTTTCAGCCAGCTCTCCCCATTGATGTCTATGGGGAAATCGTGCACGAGCATGTAAAAACAGCTCACCGCTGCTTTCAGCAGCGCTGGTATTGGAGTGCGGTATGGAGCACAGTTTTGCTCTACGCTCACTTTTTGCCTGATAACGCCGGGTTTTTAAAAACCTGTAATACCAGCGCTGTAAGTGAGCGGTGACAATAACGTGTTAGTTAGTAATGCACCCCTCATAACGCAAAACTCGTAATCTAGCCGATTGTTTCCGAAAATTAGTTAAGTTAAATAAATAATTTTGTTTTGGAGAATTAGTTATGTTAAATCGTTTTTTCGGATTCATTCATTATTTCAGATCCATTTTTTATTTATATTAATTATTCTATTCTTAGGTTTAGAATAGAATAATGAATATGAATAAAGAATGGATCTGAAATAACGAATGAATCTGAAAACCAATTTAACTTAACATAAGAAATATGCTGAAATGAAATGATCTAAACCGCCGTTTGGCTGTTCAAATCAGCCAATAGGATTTGAGCATCTTTCATTCTATTGGCTGATTTGAATTTTTCAGCCAATAGGATGCAAGGGTACCCCAATATAAAAAGGGTACCTTGCATTCAATCTTCAGTGTGCTGTAGACGATCGCATGAAGAGGACCTCCACGTCGGACCAATGGACCTCCGCCTCTGCACATTCCACTGACCGCTCCGCCATGAAGATAGAAGATGCCGGTCTCGCGATGGATTAGGATGGAGCTGCCTGGATGAAGATGTTTCGCCGCTGGGATGAAGATCTTTTGCCGGACTTCAGGAATGGCGAGTACCGATTTTAGGGTTAGTGGTTTTTGTTTTTTTTTAGATAAGGGCTTTTTTTATTTTTAATGGGCTTTAAAAGAGCTGAATGCCCGTTTATGAGCAATGCCCATACAAATGTTAGTACAAGTAATGTTAGGTTTTTTTTTTTAGTCTAGGCTTAGGTTTTATTTTTTTTTCACAGGTAAGTTTGTATTTATGTTTAAATAGGTAGTTAGTAATTGTAACTTTAAGGTGTATTTTAATTATGTTAATGTTAGGGGGTGTTAGGTTTAGGGGTTAATAGTTTAATTTAGGTAGTTGCGACGTGGTGGGATGGCGGTTTAGGAGTTAATATGTTTAGTGTTGGCGATGTGGGGGGACGGTGGCTTAGGGGTTAATAAGTTTATTTAGTGTTGGCGATGTGGGGGGACAGCGGTTTAGAGGTTAATAGGTTTATTTAGTGTTGGCGATTTGGGGGGATAGCGGTTTAGAGGTTAATAAGTTTAGTGTTGGTGACATTGTGGGACGGCGGTTTAGAGGTTAATAGGTTTATTTAGTGTTGGCGATGTGGAGGGACGGCAGTTTAGAGGTTAATAGGTTTATTTAGTGTTGGCGATGTGGGAGGACGGTGGTTTAGGGGTTAATAGGTTTATTTAGTGTTGGTGATGTGGGGGACAGCGGTTTAGAGGTTAATAGTTTTATTTAGTGTTGCCGATTTGGGGGGATAGCGGTTTAGAGGTTAATAAGTTTAGTGTTGGTGACATTGTGGGACGGCGGTTTTAGAGGTTAATAGTTTTATTTAGTGTTGGCGATGTGGAGGGACGGCAGTTTAGAGGTTAATAGGTTTATTTAGTGTTGGCGATGTGGGAGGACGGTGGTTTAGGGGTTAATAGGTTTATTTAGTGTTGGTGATGTGGGGGACAGCGGTTTAGAGGTTAATAGTTTTATTTAGTGTTGGCGATGTGGGGGGGAAGCCATTTTAGAGGTTAATAGTTTTATTTAGTGTTGGCAATGTGGTGGGACGGCGGTTTAAGCGTTAGTATTTTTTTTTTAGTGTTGGCGATGTGGTGGGATTTAATAGGTTTATTTAGTGTTTGCAATTTGGGGGGACAGCAGTTTAGAGGTTAATATGTTTATTTAGTGTTGGTGATGTGGGGGGTTGGCGGTTTAGAGGTTAATAGGTTTATTAAGTGTTTGCAATTTGGGGGAACCGCAGCTTAGCAGTTAATAGGTTTATTTAGTGTTGGCGATGTGGGGGAATGATGGTTTAGGGGTTAATACGTTTATTTAATGTTGGAGATGTGTGGGGATATCAGTTTAGAGGTTATTAGGTTTATTTAGTGTTGGCGATGTGGGGGGACTGCGGTTTAGAGGTTAATAGGTTTGTTTAATATTGGCGATGTGGGGAGACATCGGTTTAGAGGTTATTAGGTTTATTTATTGTTGGCGATGTGGGGGGGGGCGCCGGTTTAGAGGTTAATAGTTTTATTTAGTGTTGGCGATGTGGTGGGACAGCGTTTTAGGCGTTAATTGTTTTATTTAGTGTTGCCGATGTGGTGGGATGGCGGTTTAGCAGTTAATAGGTTTATTTTGTGTTTTCAATTTGGGGCGACAGCAGTTTAGAGGTTAATATGTTTATTTAGTGTTGGTGATGTGCGGGGTTGGCGGTTTAGAGGTTATTAGGTTTATTTAGTGTTGGGGACGTGGGGGGACGGTGCTTTAGAGGTTAATAGGTTTATTTAGTGTTGGCGATGTGGGAGGACAGCAGTTTAGAGGTTAATAGGTTAATTTAGTGTTGGCGATGTGGGGGGACGTTTGTTTAGGGGTTTATAGGTTTATTTAGTGTTGTGATGTGGGGGGTGACTGTTTAGGGGTTAATAGGTTTATTTAGTGTTGGCGATGTGGGGGGACACCGGTTTAAAGGTTAATAGTTTTATTTAGTGTTGGCGACATTGTGGGACGGTGGTTTAGGCGTTAATAGGTTTATTTAGTGTTTGCATTTTGGGGGACAGCGGTTTAGCAGTTAATAGGTTTATTTAGTGTTGGCGATGTGGGGGAATGGCGGTTTAGGGGTTAAATTGATTTAGTGTTGGCGATGTGGGGGGGCTGTAGTTTAGAGGTTAATAGGTTTATTTAGTGTTGGCGATGTGGGAGGATGGCAGTTTAGAGGTTAATAGGTTAATTTAGTGCTGGCGATGTATTTTAATTATGTTAACGTTAGGGGGTGTTAGATTTAGGGGTTAATAGTTTAATTTAGGTAGTTACGATGAGCGGTGACGGCGGTTTAGAGGTAAATACTTTTATTTAGTGTTTGCAATGTGAGGGGGCGGCAGTTTATGTGTTAAGTTTTATTTAGGGTCACAATGTGGGGGGATGGTGGTTTAGGGTTTAATAGGTTTATTAAGTGTTTGCAATTTGGGGGGACGGCAGTTTAGCAGTTAATATGTTTATTTAGTGTTGGCGATGTGGGGGAATGGCGGTTTAGAGATTATTAGGTTTATTTAGTGTTGGCGACGTGGGGGGACAGCGGTTTAGAGGTTAATAGGTTTATTTAGTGTTGGCGATGTGGGAGGATGGCAGTTTAGAGGTTAATAGGTTCATTTAGTGTTGGCGATGTGGGGGGACGGCGGTTTAGATTAGAACAATGAAAAATTCTGAATATGAATATAAAGAATGGATCCGAAAATTCAGCAACTGGTTTATTCATTTTCTGAATTTTTACGGCTTTTAGTTATGGTGAAAATTGGGAAAATTCGGATTCATCCAAATCTTCGAATCAGCCAAAATTTGTCTGCAAACAAAATTTGGCCGAAACGAATTGCACATGTCTAATGAAAAAAAAAAAAAAAATATATATATATATATATATATATATATATATATATAGACATCTGAATGTAATACTTACATGCTTGTATATCTCTATGTTGTAACAGCAGTATTTATAAATTGCTACATTTATTGAAAACATTTTTTACGATGTGTCTAGTTGCTTTTAATATATTCATATACATCAAATTATGATTGAAATGTATACTTAGAACATTTAGAATATTTAGTGAATCAATACAGCCTTTATTAATATTAGCTTAGCTGTTGATGTTGGGAGAAATGGTAAACACATGTTATGACAGGTAAAATGAATAATGATATACATAACTGTACTACTGAATTTGTCTAGCAGAAGTGAGCATGTTCATTTTAACCGGGGGCCAAGGCAATTTTAATCTGTATTAAAATGTGCAGACCTTTTTGGGTCTAAATTGCTACATATTAGGTCCACAATAGGGCGAGTCTGGTTAGAGGGCAGGAGCCAGCCTATGGTAGAAGTTCGTCATATCTGGGTAGGGGGAGCTGTCCCAGGTTTCAGAAAAAAGGGACACAAGTAAAAAAAAATGGGTGGCATTGGGATAGAGTTTACAAATTGTAGGACAGTTGGAGCTCTGTATGTTGTTAGGACAACTATTTCAGACAAATATGTTCTACAATACAAATTAATTTACAGATTTTAACTAATGACTCTTTTATCAAGTAAGATAGAGAGTAAATGTTACTGAAAATAGAAACAGTTGTGTATCACAATATTACTGGGATATGCAATTTTACATTATTTAACCCCTTAAGGACCAGCAACGTACCCTGTATGTCACTGGCCTTTTTTTAGGACTTGATTGTTTTATAGCGCGGTGTTGCCACCAGCGTTGAGACTGCTCTATTCCACAAAGCCTGCTGGAGGGAGGGAATTAATAGCGTGCTCTTGCTAGACTTGTGCTATTATGTCCTGAAAAAACCCTTAACGACCAGTGACATACAGGGTACATTGTGGTCATTAAAGGGACAGTTTACTCAAAAAATTTCTCCCCTTTAATTTGTTCCCAATGATCCACTTTACCTGCTGGAGTGTATTAAATTGTTTACAAGTAGCTCCTTTACCCTTATATTGGCATTTGAAATTGTTGATTTAGCATGTGGTATCCCCACCTATTATGAAAGTTTGTGGCCGCACGTACCAGCTATAGATAAGCTTTGTAAACACAGCCAGCAGAAGAAATTACACTCCCAGTCGGATATAGCAGAGATAAGGTAATACAATGTTGATTTTCCATTGTTCTCTCAAAGTACTGGTGATTGTTTTAAGGACAGATATAAGATAATGTAGCAGGTATATGTGCACATTGTGATACAGTAATGAGATCGGATTATATCTACAAGCTCAACCCATTTTATTAGGTTGTGGCTTCAAAACAAAAAATCAGAGCTTTAATATACACAAATAAGCCTTAAAAAGCTAATTTTCATAAATTTTTTACTCTGCAGTTGGTAAAAAAAGTAATTGTAAACACATTAAGGGAAAAACTATTTTACAGTATACTGTCCCTTTAAGGGGTTAAATAACATTAATAATTACAATTGTTTTACCAATATTCTCCACCTCATATTATATGTCAAGGGACATTGCACTTTATGTATACTCAACTAATTGTTATACCAGCTGCAGTATTTAATGTATGGAAAATTACTCATGTTTAATTTTGTATTTGAAAAATCAATTTTGCTTACGTAAGAAAATGCTCTAATATATTACAGAATTTTTGCCTTGCATTGTTTCTAGCATATAACTATGTGATTCACCCCTACAGTGGGATTAAACACATAGCTGAAGCCAGCTATAGAGCAGTGTTGCACTACTGGGTTCTATCTGAACAAAGCCAGTGAGCCAATGACTAGAGGCAATGTGTATAACCACCTATCAGCAGCTAGCTGCCATTAGGGCATTGCTGCTACTGAGCATATGTACATATGCTTTTCAACAAAGGATACATAAATTAACAAAGTAAATTTGATACCTTGGCATGGTCTTCACCAAAGGATACCAAAAAACAAATTATATTTGATAATAAAAGTAAATGTGTCTTAAAATGACATGCTCTATCTGAACCATTAAAGTTTAATTTTAGATGTTACATCTCTTTAACTTATTCTAGGTTTTCCCTATTGTTTTCTTGTTGTTTGTGTAGAAATAAAGAAGATAAGAATGCGCAGTTTTAGTCCTTTGACTCAAACATGAGAATGAAAAAACTGCTAAGAACAAAACTACTTAAACAAATAGAGCAATTTCTAACAAGGTTGACCAAAAAATATAACAGGAACAAAATCTATAGATAAAAACCTAAAAACAATTTTGATAGAAATCACCAGTGACCTGTATGAAAATGCCCTTCATTCAATATGATTGTTTGTCACAAAATGAAGTTTTATGTAAAATGGCTGTATACACCGTGCCATATGCTATTCATACAAATGACCTGTGCCCTGCACTGACTTGTTAGTATGTTTTTATTTTGCAGCATAATTTATGAAGTGACCGGCATGTGGCTTTTTGGAAAGCAATTCTGTAAAGTGTGGATATCATTTGATGTCATGTTCTGCACTGCGTCAATTGTCACCCTGTGCTTTATCAGCTTGGACAGATACTGCTCGGTCGTCACTCCGTACCATTATTCTAAGAGAATGTCAAGGCGCAGGTTAGTTCATTTTCCATTTCTTGTTCATGTTTTATACAGATTAGCTGCTTGACTGCCAGAGAGAGCTGTAAAGTATTGTAAAGTATCAATCATTAAAGACACATTAACCAGCCCATAAAATGTCCAGTTATGTAGTGAAACAGCTTTACAGTACACATTCATTATTTGCGTTACCTGTATGTTAAATCTTAAAATTCTAGTTTTACATAACAACAGAGGGATTGAAGTGCATTCATGGGTGTAACTGCAGGGCTCTCAGAAGTCTCAATTGAGATTTGGCCTGCACATCTCTGGGACCCATCTAGCCCTGCAATCAGTAGTGGCATTGCTCCAGGAGGGTTTGGTGCTCCACTTGCATCATGTCTGGCCACTCTGCAAATAGGGTTACAGTGTATGGCTTTGCCTTTGCAATATGGTGACAAAGCTTCCAAGATTACAGAAACACTTTCCACCATATTTGTAAAGGAAGGCTGTGCACATGCATATCCTCCAGCCCAGGCTAACCAGAGGAGAAGCTTAGTCCTAGAAAGGCAGCTCCTCTTGCTACCATGAGTTCAATTTATCATCCAGGAGTGTACATATTCACCCCTGTCTCCTGTGCGCTCGTGTGCAACCACTCCCCCTGCCCACACACAGCATATGTCACGCAGGCAATCCTACTTGTGATTTAAAATAACAATCTCTATAAGCTAATAAAACGTACTAAATCCTATATCGGTAAAACATCAATATCAATTTGTTTCTAAAACTTATTAATACTTTTTAGTAGTTTTTAATTCTTTTTATACAAGGATCCTTGTTTTCTTTCTAATGACACGGTGAGTCCACAGATCATCATCAATTACTGTTAGCAATGTCACTCCTGGCCAGCAGGAGGAGGCAAAGAGCACCACAGCAAAGCTGTTAATATCACTCCCCTACCCACAATCCCCCAGTCATTCTCTTTGCCTGTAGTGCAAGGAGGAGGTGAAGTTTAGGTGTCTGATAAGAAGTTTTCTTCAATCAAGATTTTATTATTTTTTTAGCAGAGTAAGCTTACTCTGTACTTTTCTGGGGTCTAGCCTAGTCCACATCAGTCTCTTCAGTAGGGCAGTAGTGGCTTTTGAGCACTTGAGAACTTAAGAGGTACAATCCTCACTGCGTTTTCTCTAGAATTTGCTGCCATAACTAGGAAACCTGATGTGGAGGTTGGGAGGGACCATGCCCTCATTTGATCCTTGAGAGGGGGAGAGAGGGACCATGCCCTCAGTTGATGCTTGGGAGCGACCCTTCCTAAAGAAAAAAAGGTTGGGTGGGGGCCCTACCTACAGTTTCCTTCCTGAGATAGGGAGAGTCCACAGCTTAATTTCTTACTGTTGGGAAATACAACACCTGGCCACCAGGAGGAGGCAAAGACACCCCAGCCAAAGGCTTAAATATGTCTCCCACTTCCTCATTACTCCAGTCATTCTTTGCCTTTTGTCACGTTAGGAGGTGGCAGAGAAGTGTCAGAAGATTCGGAAAGTCCTGAAAAAGGGTATCTGCCCTTCGAGATAGGACTGGAGTTTTAAGTAGTCATGTCAACCTCTCAGTGAGAGTATTGATGAAAGTTAGAGTCTGAAGATGCAGGGAAAGTGTGTTTTTGGCTGGAACAAACAGGTTTCACTTTTAAGTTTCACTTTCGTTTTTGAAAGTGTTGCACAGCTCCTATTACTTCTGTACTTGTAATAACAGGGGAAGAACTGTCTTTCACTCCATGGGACTGGGTGTGGTCTATGTTCATTTCCTCCATTCCGGCTGAGACTTGAACCTGAGGAGAGCGTTTCCTCTGTTTACTGTCTGGGTCTAGGAGGTGGTGAGTGCCCCAGCCATTGGGAGTATAAAGGTGCAGTTTTCTATAATAAAAAAAGTTTTTATTTGTGTCCTTATGTGGGTATAATCTGAGCTATGGAGGACTCTGACATGTTAGAAGGTACTCCTTCTGTACTATATCATACCTGTTTATATCGTGAGGAGGCTGTGGTTTTCCCGTCCACTCAATTATGTTCCACATGCCTTAACACCGTTATAAAGTCTAAGAAGGGAGACAAGCCTGCTAAGGCTCTTAGTCCCTCTGAACTGTCTACCTCTCAGGACTCGGCGTCCCGTGAGATTACTACCCTTGCTACATTATCTACTCCACATGCAGTTCCCTCTAGCACATCTAATCCTCCATCCGGGCCAAATGGCAGTGCATTACCTTGCTCTAACAAACGCAAGAGAAAGGTTAAACATAGCTCTCCTGACCCAGAGTCATCTAAATATTTATCGGATTTAGCTTCTATGTCCCAGTTATCCAATGATGAGTTAACCTCTGTAGCTTCAGAGGGTGAACTTTCTGGGTTGGAGTCCTTAGCGTCTAAGCCTCATGCTGCGGAGGAACCATCCTTTAGATTTAAAATTGAGCACTTGCATTTTTTATTAAAGGAGGTTCTGTCTACGTTAGAGGTTCCAGAGGCCGTGCTGCCTGACAAACCTATGATACCTAAATTAGACAGAGTTTATGAAGACAGGAAATTTCCTTTGACTTTTCCTGTGCCAGTTAAGATGGTGAACATTATAAAGAATGAATGGGAAAGAATTGGTTCTTCTTTTTCCCTCTCGTCTACTTTTAAAAAGTTGTTCCCGGTCCCGGACTCTCAACTGGATTTGTGGGGCTCCATTCCTAAGGTGGATGGTGCTATCTCTACGCTTGCTAAACGTACTATTATACCTCTTGCGGATCAGAGAGCCGATGGATAAGAAAATTAAAACCTTTCTGAGAAAGATGTTTCAACATACAGGTTTTTTGTTTCAACCGGCGGCTGAAGTTGCCACGGTTGCCGGAGCGGCTACCTACTGGTGCGATTCTTTGTCAGAACTCATTATGGTGGAGTCTCCCCTCGAGGATATTCAAGACAGAATTAAAGCTCTGAGAATTGCTTATTCTTTTATCGGTGATGCGAAAATGCAAATTATTCGCCTAAATGCAAAGGCCTCTAGCTTTGCGGTCCTAGCCCGCCGGGTGCTCTGGTTGAAGCCTTGGTCTGTGGATATGACTTCTAAGTCCAGACTCCTTTCTCTTCCCTTCAAGGGAAAGATTTTATTTGGTCCAGGCCTGGACTCCATTATTTCTATGATTACCGGAGGCAAGGGTGCCTTCCTACCACAAGATAAAAAGAACAAGTCCAAGGGACGACAATCTTCTATTTTTCGTTCTGACAAATCCCAACAACAACAATCCTCCTCCAAGCTCGAGCAACCCAAGAGTACTTGGAAGCCAGCTCAGTCCTGAAATAAATTCAAGCAGAATAAGAAGCCCACCGAAAAGAAATCTGCATGAAGGAACACCCCCCCCGTTCTGGGATCGGATCATGTAGGGGGCAGGCTGTCTCTTTTTTCAGAAGCCTGGTTCAAGGTCATACAGGATCCGTGGGTCCTGGAGGTGGTATCTCAGGGACACAAGATAGGCTTTAAATCTCATCCGCCAAGTGGCAGATTCCTTCTCTCAAATCTGTCTACCAGACCAGAAAATAGGGATACCTTTCTAGGGTGCGTTCTGGATCTATCCTCCTTATGAGTTGTTGTCCCGGTGCCTATTAAAGAAAGAGGTTTGGGGTTTTATTCAAACCTTTTCGGGGTCCCAAAGAAGGAGGGAACTTTCCACCCAATTCTGGACCTAAAGTGCTTAAATAAATTTCTCAGTGTGCCTTCCTCCTAGATGGAGACTAATTCAGGAAGGCCAGTTTACGACCACTATAGATCTGAAGGATGCTTACCTTCATGTTCCAATTCACAGATTTTATTATTTTTTTAGCAGAGTAAGCTTACTCTGTACTTTTCTGGGGTCTAGCCTAGTCCACATCAGTCTCTTCAGTAGGGCAGTAGTGGCTTTTGAGCACTTGAGAACTTAAGAGGTACAATCCTCACTGCGTTTTCTCTAGAATTTGCTGCCATAACTAGGAAACCTGATGTGGAGGTTGGGAGGGACCATGCCCTCATTTGATCCTTGAGAGGGGGAGAGAGGGACCATGCCCTCAGTTGATGCTTGGGAGCGACCCTTCCTAAAGAAAAAAAGGTTGGGTGGGGGCCCTACCTACAGTTTCCTTCCTGAGATAGGGAGAGTCCACAGCTTAATTTCTTACTGTTGGGAAATACAACACCTGGCCACCAGGAGGAGGCAAAGACACCCCAGCCAAAGGCTTAAATATGTCTCCCACTTCCTCATTACTCCAGTCATTCTTTGCCTTTTGTCACGTTAGGAGGTGGCAGAGAAGTGTCAGAAGATTCGGAAAGTCCTGAAAAAGGGTATCTGCCCTTCGAGATAAGACTGGAGTTTTAAGTAGTCATGTCAACCTCTCAGTGAGAGTATTGATGAAAGTTAGAGTCTGAAGATGCAGGGAAAGTGTGTTTTTGGCTGGAACAAACAGGTTTCACTTTTAAGTTTCACTTTCGTTTTTGAAAGTGTTGCACAGCTCCTATTACTTCTGTACTTGTAATAACAGGGGAAGAACTGTCTTTCACTCCATGGGACTGGGTGTGGTCTATGTTCATTTCCTCCATTCCGGCTGAGACTTGAACCTGAGGAGAGCGTTTCCTCTGTTTACTGTCTGGGTCTAGGAGGTGGTGAGTGCCCCAGCCATTGGGAGTATAAAGGTGCAGTTTTCTATAATAAAAAAAGTTTTTATTTGTGTCCTTATGTGGGTATAATCTGAGCTATGGAGGACTCTGACATGTTAGAAGGTACTCCTTCTGTACTATATCATACCTGTTTATATCGTGAGGAGGCTGTGGTTTTCCCGTCCACTCAATTATGTTCCACATGCCTTAACACCGTTATAAAGTCTAAGAAGGGAGACAAGCCTGCTAAGGCTCTTAGTCCCTCTGAACTGTCTACCTCTCAGGACTCGGCGTCCCGTGAGATTACTACCCTTGCTACATTATCTACTCCACATGCAGTTCCCTCTAGCACATCTAATCCTCCATCCGGGCCAAATGGCAGTGCATTACCTTGCTCTAACAAACGCAAGAGAAAGGTTAAACATAGCTCTCCTGACCCAGAGTCATCTAAATATTTATCGGATTTAGCTTCTATGTCCCAGTTATCCAATGATGAGTTAACCTCTGTAGCTTCAGAGGGTGAACTTTCTGGGTTGGAGTCCTTAGCGTCTAAGCCTCATGCTGCGGAGGAACCATCCTTTAGATTTAAAATTGAGCACTTGCATTTTTTATTAAAGGAGGTTCTGTCTACGTTAGAGGTTCCAGAGGCCGTGCTGCCTGACAAACCTATGATACCGAAATTAGACAGAGTTTATGAAGACAGGAAATTTCCTTTGACTTTTCCTGTGCCAGTTAAGATGGTGAACATTATAAAGAATGAATGGGAAAGAATTGGTTCTTCTTTTTCCCTCTCGTCTACTTTTAAAAAGTTGTTCCCGGTCCCGGACTCTCAACTGGATTTGTGGGGCTCCATTCCTAAGGTGGATGGGTGCTATCTCTACGCTTGCTAAACGTACTATTATACCTCTTGCGGATCAGAGAGCCGATGGATAAGAAAATTAAAACCTTTCTGAGAAAGATGTTTCAACATACAGGTTTTTTGTTTCAACCGGCGGCTGAAGTTGCCACGGTTGCCGGAGCGGCTACCTACTGGTGCGATTCTTTGTCAGAACTCATTATGGTGGAGTCTCCCCTCGAGGATATTCAAGACAGAATTAAAGCTCTGAGAATTGCTTATTCTTTTATCGGTGATGCGAAAATGCAAATTATTCGCCTAAATGCAAAGGCCTCTAGCTTTGCGGTCCTAGCCCGCCGGGTGCTCTGGTTGAAGCCTTGGTCTGTGGATATGACTTCTAAGTCCAGACTCCTTTCTCTTCCCTTCAAGGGAAAGATTTTATTTGGTCCAGGCCTGGACTCCATTATTTCTATGATTACCGGAGGCAAGGGTGCCTTCCTACCACAAGATAAAAAGAACAAGTCCAAGGGACGACAATCTTCTATTTTTCGTTCTGACAAATCCCAACAACAACAATCCTCCTCCAAGCTCGAGCAACCCAAGAGTACTTGGAAGCCAGCTCAGTCCTGAAATAAATTCAAGCAGAATAAGAAGCCCACCGAAAAGAAATCTGCATGAAGGAACACCCCCCCCGTTCTGGGATCGGATCATGTAGGGGGCAGGCTGTCTCTTTTTTCAGAAGCCTGGTTCAAGGTCATACAGGATCCGTGGGTCCTGGAGGTGGTATCTCAGGGACACAAGATAGGCTTTAAATCTCATCCGCCAAGTGGCAGATTCCTTCTCTCAAATCTGTCTACCAGACCAGAAAATAGGGATACCTTTCTAGGGTGCGTTCTGGATCTATCCTCCTTATGAGTTGTTGTCCCGGTGCCTATTAAAGAAAGAGGTTTGGGGTTTTATTCAAACCTTTTCGGGGTCCCAAAGAAGGAGGGAACTTTCCACCCAATTCTGGACCTAAAGTGCTTAAATAAATTTCTCAGTGTGCCTTCCTCCTAGATGGAGACTAATTCAGGAAGGCCAGTTTACGACCACTATAGATCTGAAGGATGCTTACCTTCATGTTCCAATTCACAGGGAACACTTTCAGTTCCTGAGGTTTGCATTCCTGGACCAGCACTTCCAGTTCATTGCCCTTCCATTTGGCCTATCTACTGCTCCACAAATCTTTACAAAAGTTCTTGGTGCTCTTCTAGCCATTGCCAGACCTCAGTGTATTGCAGTAGCCTCACATTTGAAGATTTTTGTAGCATGTGGAGAATGTGGAAGCATGTTGAGGTGATGGCATTGATTTGTCGGTCCATGGAGAGTGAAGAGTCCAGGATGAAGCTTAGATTTTGTGCGTGGTTGGTTGGGGTGGGCCACCAGGAGTCGTCCCATGCAGATTTATTGGGTTTGAGGAGGAGGACTTCAATTTTGTTTGTGTTCAGTTTGAGCCAGTTTCTCATTCATCCAGGCAGCGACTGCTGTCAGGCCTTCGTGGACGTTCTTTTTGGCAGTGGTGGGATCTCGGGTGAGTGCGATGATTAACTGGGTGTTGGCGGCGTAGGAGATGATGTTGAGGTCTTGGCGTTGGACAATGGCAGCCATGTAGATGTTGAAGAGGGTGGGGCTCAGCGAAGAGCCTTGCAGTACACCGCAGTGATTATCTTGTATCTAAGCCTCTGCAAACAAGCAGACTGATGTTTCACAGTCAAAAAAGTTAAATTTACACTACTATTACACCAGATATGAGTGGTGGCACTGGGCAAGTGGGCCTGGCACACACGCTGGCAGGCAGGCAACTGCAATTAGATTACACAAGCAGACTGATGTTTCACAGTCAAAAAAGTTTTTTTTTTTAATTTACACTACTGTTACAACAGATATGAGTGGTGGCACTGGGCAAGTGGGCCTGGCACACACGCTGGCAGGCAGGCAACTGCTATTAGATTACACAAGCAGACTGATTATTTTTTTTTTTTAATTTACACTACTGTTACACCAGATATGAGTGGTGGCACTGGGCAAGTGGGCACAGTATACGATGTGAGCCTGGCACACACGCTGGCAGGCAGGCAACTGCAATTAGATTACACAAGCAGACTGATGTTTCACAGTCAAAAAAGTTTTTTTTTTAAATTTACACTACTGTTACACCAGATATGAGTGGTGGCACTGGGCAAGTGGGCCTGGCACACACGCTGGCAGGCAGGCCACTGCAATTAGATTACACAAGCAGACTGATGTTTCACAGTCAAAAAAAGTTGTTGTTTTTTTTAATTTACACTACTGTTACACCAGATATGAGTGGTGGCACTGGGCAAGTGGCTTGGCAGGCAAGCAACTGCAATTAGATTACACAGGAAAAAAAATAATAATAATGTTCTAGCCCTAAAAAGGGCTTTTTAGATGAGTCCTTCAGGACTGTAGTGGACACTGAATACACTAGCCTAGCTATCAATTTCCCTATAAAATCACCAGCAGCTACACTGTCCCTCCTCTCACTAACAATGCAGCTTCCGAATGAATCTAAAATGGCTGCTGTCCAGGAGCTGGGAGGGTCTGGGAGGGAGTGTTTGCTGCTGATTGGCTGGAATGTGTTTGCAGACTGGGAGATACAGGGTCAAAGTTTACTCAATGATGACAAATAGGGGGCGGATCGAACATCTCATCGAACACGAACATGCTATGTTCGTCGGGAACTATTCGCCGGCGAACAATTCGCAACATCACTAGTTGTGGACTCAGGAGGAGTCCTCCCTACCGATCAATATTTTGGAACTACAGTCAATCTTCAAGGCCTTGAAGGCTTGGCCACTTCTGGGTTCATCCCAGTTTATCAGATTCCAATCAGACAATATAACCTCTGTGGCTTACCTCAACCATTAAGGGGGAACAAGAAGTTCCTTGGTGATGAATGAAGTATCTCAGATTCTGGAGTGTGTGGAGGACCACAGCTGTTCGCTGTCAGTGATCCACATTCCGGGTGTGGACAACTGGGAGGTGGATTTTCTCAGCAGGCAATCCTTCCATCCAGGAGAATGGTCCATCCCAAGGTGTTTGCAGAGATATGCAGCAAGTGGGTGATGCCGTAGATAGATCTCATGGCGTCCCGTCTCAATGCCAAGCTACCCAGGTTTGGGTCGGGGTCAAGGGATCCCCAAGCAGATCTTGTAGATATAATACTTTATACAACCAGTATTCTATTTTTAACCAGAATTACCTATTTATGGGACAGTTCCAAAGCATGTGGAGTAGGTCGGCCGCATAAAGACTACATTTTGGGCATTTAATAAATTGTCTGTTTCCCCACTCAGCCCCTTTTTTAGGAGTATACTAGATTCTATACAGAAGTTTCAGGTGTGCCTTCCTACATGTCTCGGATAATGTTGTTTTAACAACCCTTTTAATAGCATCTTTTAAGAACTCTATGCCTACTTCTATGTCATTAACATAGGAATTCGATTTTCTAAACAAATCTTCCATGTTGTTCTGACCATCTTGAACTAACATCAGTCTGTACCAAGGAGATATGGAGAACATTCCCTGCCTGATCATTTTAATCCTGGTTTCAATCTTTTTCCAATCCCAATCATAGCCATTATTCCTAATAAATTCATTTGCATGGTGTCTAACTAGTTTTGCTTTTTAACTTATAATTTGATGCATGAAATTTAGGCCTATTTTACCCCAGTTCTTAAATATTACCGAATGAATACCTTCTGGAAAAGCTAAGTTACTTTGTATCGACATGTATTTGGACACTCCACTTTTAATCCCTAATTTCTTACAAAGTTACTGCCATGTCTAAATAGGAAAGAATATTGTTTTTATATTTTTAATATCTGCCGGTAACTTCTGCCATGGAATATGTAAAATATTTTGGATTATATAAGGAGAAAATAAATGTATGTCTACTTCAGGGATTGTATAATATGCAGATTCCTATAATAATTCCACAACTACTCTACTTAAAATTGTCCAATTATAATATTCTAAATGTGGTAGGGCAAACCCCCCCATACTCTTTGTAGGCAGAATTTTTTTAGAGCTATTCTTGGCTTTTTATTATTCCAAATAAATTGCTGATATTGGAATTGGAATGTTTTGCATGAGATATAGTATTTTAGGGAGAATTATCATTTTAAATAAATGTATTCTGCCTAAGATCTTCTTTTCTTTTTTTAAAAAACAGTGGATAATTTAAACTATACCATCTATCTTACTGTGGTGAAATATGTAATTCTGATTGCTCCATCGTGGCCGCGAAGGACGTGGTTTGCGGATCTAGTGGGGATGTACTCATCTCCTCCGTGGAAGTTACCTTGTTGCAGAGACCTGCTGATACAAAGTCCATTTGTTCATCAAAATCTGATTCTCTGAGGCTGACTGCGTGGAGATTGAACGCTTAGTCTTAGCCAAGAGATGTTTCTCTAAAAGTGTCATTGATACTCTTATTCAAGCTCATAAACCAGTTACTCAGTGTATCTACTACAAGGTGTGGAGGACCTACTTATTCTGGTGTGAAGAGCGTGTTATTTTCTGGCACAGAGTTAAGGTTGCCAGGATCTTATCTTTTCTCCAGGATGGGCTGGAGAAGGGCCTTTCTGCTAGTTCCCTGAGGGGACAGATTTCGGCCCTGTCGGTTTTATTGCACAAGAGAATGGCTGAGCTTCCAGACGTGCAGTCCTTTGTTAAGGCTCTGATTAGGATCAGACCTGTGTTTAGATCTGGGGCTCCTCCTTGGAGCCTAAATCTTGTTCTTCGGGTTTTGCAACAGGTTCCATTGAGCCTCTACATTCCGTTGACATTAAATTGTTATCTTGGAAGGTTCTCTGTTTATTGGCCTCTGCTTTGCAATTCTGAGCCCCCTTATCTGATTTTTCTTGCAGATAAGGCATTTTTACATACTAAATTAGGTTTTCTTCCTAAGGTTGTGTCAGATCACAACATCAATCAGGAGATTGTGGTTCCTTCCTTGCGTCCTAACCCTTCTTCATCGAAAGAACGCTTACTTCACAATTTGGATGTGGTTCGCGCCTTGAAGTTGAATATTCAGGCTACTAAGGAGTTTAGACAATCTTCCTCTTTGCCTATCTTTTTGATTAAGGAGTGTCATCTGCTTAGCTTACGAGACATTGGGACATCGTCCTCCTGAGAGGATAACGGCTCATTCCACTAGAGCAGTGGCTTCCTCTTGGGCCTTTAAGAATGAGGCCTCTATGGATCAGATTTGTAAGGCGGCTACCTGGTCCTCCTTACATACTTTTCAAAATTTTACAAGTTTGATGTTTTTGCTTCGGCTGAAGCAGCTTTCAGGAGAAAAGTTTTGCAGGTGGTGGTGCCCTCAGAATAGGGTCTGCCTCTTCCTTTTTGTTCCCTCCCGTTATTCATTCAGTGTCCTCTGGAGCTTGGGTATAGTTTTCCCAACAGTAAGGAATGAAGCCGTTACTCTCCCTATCTTAGGAAGGAAAACATAATTTATGCTTACCAGATAAATTCCTTTCCTTCCAAATAGGGAGAGTCCACGGCCGCCTGTTTTTTCTTGTCTATGGGTGGTCCCCTATTATTTATTTTATTCTTCTGGCACCCTTTATACCCTTATGTTTCTCCTACTTTTCCTTGTTCCCTCGGTAGAATGACTGGGATAATGAGGAAGTGAGAGGGATATTTAAGCCTTTTGCTCTGGTGTCTTTGCTTCCTCCTGGTGGCCAGGTGTTGTATTTCCCAACAGTAAGGAATGAAGCCGTGGACTCTCCCTATCCAGAAGGAAAGAAATGTATCTGGTAAGCATAATGTTTTTTTGGGTCAATTTTGAGAATTAAACCCTTATGTCATTCCAAATGGACCCTGCACCCTTTGCCATAACGTGTCTAACAATCCTCTTTCAGAAGTGTGGTGCACAGGTGCAATTAGTGGCCTTCTGATTACCAAAATCAATGGTAAACCATAAATGTCAGATTGTCAGCTAATTCTGAACACAGTGAATTCTAGAGAAGTATTTGTCTTTTGATTGCACATGTTATATGTAAATAATTTCCGTGAGAAACCCAAAGTTTGTGAAAACATTAATGATTTTTTTTTTTTATATGATCGTATTTTGTATACACCCGACTGCCAAATGGTTTCATGAAATATGCCAAAATGGTCCTAGATCAATACCTTGGGTTGTCTACTTTATAAATATATATAGTTTGGGGGTTACATTTTGAGAATTTGAGCAGTTATACAAGTGGTGTATATAGCTGCATATAAAAACCTTAAAATTATAAAAAAAATATGCAAAATATATAAATGTGATCTCATCTGAATCAGAGGATTTTTCTTTGCATAAATGTTTTGTAGATGATCCATTTATATAGCCCATCTGGGAGTGTTTTTGTAAAAATGTATAGTTTTGCTTATTTTTTAATAACATTGTGCTAACCAAGCCCTAAAGTTTTAGATGTAATTTGATGTCTACAGATTCCTTTGGCTCCTCTTTGTATAATCTGTCTTTTCATATGCAGGGAAGGGGGGGTCTGATGGTCCTGTTTTCCCAGCCCCTTTTACTAGGTGTTGCAGCCTAACCTCACCAACAGTGCTAAACTGGGAACTTCTAAGTACATTTTTAAAAGGTTTTTAAACTGGATTTTTAGATCAGTATCTGTGCATATTCTTCTTTATAGTAGTGTCTATTACATGCACTTATATGAAAATTAGTGTATACTGTCCCTTTAAGTGGTCTTATAGGGGTAGGACGGCATATTGGTCTAAGGCAGAAATGCAGTTTCAGAGCCTTCCTGTATATATTGCTCTAAACCTGGTGTTTGACAGATTAAACATCTGTTATTTTCACTCTGAGCACATAATAACTAATAAGGAGTTAAACACCCCTTGGACAAGGGCTGAGTTAGGGGCCTGTCAACAGGATCAGATTCTAGATATGTGCCCCAAGCTGAGTCAATAATCCACTCTTGTTCCTCTCTTAAGTAGGAAATATTAATTAGAATATCAGTTTATGGAGTAATTAGTGATTGTATCTAATTAATACAAAAAAGCAGAATCATGAAGAAGACTTTTATGTCTTGTAATAGATGTAGCACACTAATAATGGAATAAAAATAATTCTTGCTTTGGTCTTTGTGGAATGAGGTGTCTAATGTATTGGCAATGAAGATTGCATAAGTAACCAACATGTCTTACATTTTTTTCTAACACATACTGTAGGCCAGTTCCATCAGTTCTTTCAACTTCTCTGTATTAAATGAAAAGATGAATGCTATAAAAATATGTCTCACTTCTAAATGTAGAACTTAGCCTTAAAACGGGAGCCATAAAATGCACTCAGGTAAACCGTGAAATAGTCTATGAATTTACAGACTATAGCTGCATGATATTGAGTTTGTTGGACCATATAGTGTTGAATCCTGTTTTTCAAATGCTTGTGATTTGGATTTGATTGAAATTATTCCAATTAGTGGGCATCCTCAGTGACTGGAAATGCTGAAAAAGTAAGTAAATTGGTTGAGTATCTTTGGATTTATAAACGGTCGAAAGAATGTACTTTTTAAAGTAGAAATATAAGGAAACTATAAACCTGCAGTAATTGTGGCATGCAAGTACATTTCATTCTCTAGAAGTTTTTTTGCTTAAATATATAGGTTTAAAGTACATTTATTTTTATATTTTTCAAACATGCGGAATATAAGGAAACTGATTAAAAATAAATCAAAACATGCACAGTGGGAGTTGTTTTCAGCAATGGTTTGTGTATGTTGTAGTCCCAAGAATTGGCCTGTATAGCGCTGTAGCCTGGAGGGCAATGATTACCTGCAGTGGTACATGCATGTACAGTATTTATAGCCAGAATTCAGACTACACAACACACACATACACACACAGGCACACTGCACAAAATATTCTTTATACTGTACTCATACTACACATATAAAGTATACACACAAACTGTAGACGCATTATCTACACACTCGACACACAATACACAAAAATCATTATACTCACTGTACACATATACAATTTACACACGTACAACACAAACTGCAGACACGTACACACACTAGACACAAACAAGACACAACAAACACACACAGGCACTCTGAACACAATACACATTATACTGTACTCGCATTACACATATACAGTGTACACACATACAATACACACACTGCAGACACATTATACACACACTAGACACAAACAAAACACACAATACACATACATCGCGTGCACACACACACACATTTGTTAAAGAGTTAACCTACATACACTCATAGGAGCTAGGGAGCATGCATGTGTCTTTAGTACTCTATCGCAGCAGTGTTTTCAGCAATATTTGTTGCAACGTTACACATTTTTGCAAAGGAAAATTAAAAGTTTTTTTAAATTGCCTATTGGACCAGATGACAAGCGGCACGTTAAATGTTTCGCCTACACAAAAATACCACTGGATACATCTTTATACGGTGGAGAGACTACAATACTTCATTGGTTACAACTGGATTTGTCTTGTTACAATTGAAACTACTACACCTCAATAAATGCAGATGGATACATCCTCACTACAGAGGAGAGAAAAACCGACATAATGTACTGTAATTATACCCTGCACCACAACTTTACTTGCCTGCAGACTGAAGAAAATCCAACAAATATGATTTCCAACTTTGCAAAATATTGTAAATATCAGCTTTTGTAATCAAAAGACCCATGGGGCCTTATCAGACTGGATCTATGAAGTTTACAACTTAAAGAATTATCTTACCTTAGTCAAGCTAAAATTGTCAGTCCTCACTCAGAGCCCCAAAGCAGAATGTATTCCTATCTTGCATACCCTGTGCAAACCAAGAGCAATTCAGACTATCACACCATCACAAATATCCATTTTAAAGGATCCTGGCATTTTGAAGAAACCACATAGAGGCTGCAGATGTGGACAAGCAAAGAGAAAATTGAGCAAATGTCCTACACCTCAGACTACAACACTTATGTTGGAAAACGACTTTTAGACGTGGCTCCAAATGCAAAAGTGAACATGTTAACTTTCAACCAAACCCCCATCAAAGACTCAGCACTAATTACAAAGAAAAACATTCTCACCCCCTGGATTACTGCATTAAGACTGTATTCTGTAATGCAAGATCTATAAGAAATAAAACTGCCATTATCTATGACCTTATTAAATCAGCATACCTATGGTGCATTAAAGAAACCTGGCTTGATGGAAATGCAGGCCCAGTTCTAGAAGCAGCAGTTCCACCAAATATTTCAACAATCCACTGCCCAAGGCAGAACAGAAAAGGAGGTGGTGTATCAATCTGTTTTAAAACAAGCTTAAACCTCAGCCCCTTTTCAATTGGGCAACCAACATCATTTGAATGTGTGGCTGACAGAAATCCAACAGGCATGGGGCATAAAAGGATCCTGATCTATCGCCCATGTGGAGATGGAAAGCAATTTTTGCATGAATTCATAGAGCTGGTATCTGTATTAGGCTTAGACAACCACAGATGGCTTATACTAAGACATTTTCATGCATGGTGGAATAATAAGTCTTCACAGTTTGGACAAGACCTACTTTCCATGATGAATTCACTGGCTTTTACTCAAGCTTTTACTACCCACAAGAGCGGTCACACACTAGACATTGTATTCACCACTGAAGAAAAAGTCTCAAACCTAACCCCAGTTGTGTGGTCTTACCACCATTTTATTAACTTTTCTAAAACTAGTCACTTAAATACCCATTTTCCTGTAGAGATGACAAGTTTTCAATCACTAAAGGACGTAATCCCTCAGATACTAATATCTAAGCTTGAGTTTACATACAAATGTTAAACAGCTGTGACAATGTTAACTCTCTGATAGAAAACTACAGTATGAATGTGAAGAATGCCCTGGAATCAATTGCCTCAATACACACTCAACCCAAAAATACTTATAAGGCTCCCTAGTTTGATAGTACCATCAGAGAGATGAAAAAGAGAGGGCTTGTTCTTGAACGAAGATGGAAGAAATGCCAGACAGTAGTGAATAAATGTAAACTAGTACAACACATATTAACTAAAAAGCCATTACACAGAAAAAGTCAGATTTCTTCACTCGTGAAATCACAAAAACAAAAAAAATAGACCACACCAGCTTTTTCGCACAGTTGAAAAACTGTGCAATCCAACTTGCTTAAACAGTGTCTCAACCTTCACTTGTCTAAAATCTTCATTCCCAACAAAGTGTCAATTATGCATTCTAACATACCATCATCAACTAACACTCTCTCAGGACTCTCTCAGAACACCCTAAAACAATTCCTCATCATACTGGGCAAGCTTTGATTACATTGATGAAAACATCATCATACACACAATAAAAAAGCTGTGTGCCACAACCTGCAGTTTGGATCCTGGCCCAACAAATCTTTTAATAGGATGCATGGACCTCATTACACCAGTCATCACCAAAATTATGCAGTGCTCTGCAGACAGGGACTTGTCCAACATCACTAAAACAAGCTGTTCTCTGTGATCTATTAAAAAAGCCCTCTTGATCATGACTGCATTGAGAACTACAGACCCATCTCAAACCTTCCTTTGCTAGGGAAAGTCATTGAGAAATTTGTTGCAACCTAACTAGCAATATGGCTGTCAACAAACAATATTAATATTTTATTCATGTTTCAGGATAAGGCATAGTACTGAAACTGCATTGGTACAGGAACTAAAGGATCTCTTGATTGCAAAAAAAAAAAAAGGGTTAGATTTCAATAATTATCGTCCTCAACCTCTCTGCTGCATTTAACACCATGGCATTTTACTAAACCATCTGTATGATGTCTGTGGGCTGAGTGGTATAGTTCTAAGATGGTTCAAATAATTTCTGTCTTAAAGAACACAGAGAGTTTCATCTGGAGTATACACCCCTGCACCTGTCCCCTTGGCGTGTGGAGTCTAACAGTGTTTCATCTTATCTTCTATGTGTATATGCTTCCAGCTACCACTGTTCTGCAGATAACACACAAATATACATCTCCTTCAAGGCAAACTCAAATATTCTGGTAGAAACAGTCAATAAATGTCTTGCTAATCTCTTGGAATGGATGAATGACAGTTAGTTAAAACTAAACCCAGACAAAGCTGAAGTACTTGGTAGAAATAGTATGATGATTACTAAGCTGCAACAAGATCAACAAATTGGTCTAGAATGTGAAGGATCAGAACTACAAACCTCAAATCTAGCAAGAAATCTTGGTGTTATGCTTGACAGTGAACTTTCCCTAAAAAATAATATATGACTCACATAACAAGCCAAATTTTTTAGCCAACATTAAGCACCTGATTCCTATAGAAGATTTTATCATGATTATCCATGCTTTGGTAACATCACGTTTGGACTACTGCAATGCACTTTATTTTGGTCTCCAAGAAAAACTACTCCATCACCTTCAGTTGGTACAAAACGCTACAGAAAAGCTGCTAACTGGCCAGTCAAAATTTTGCCATGTGACACCCATCTTCCACTCCCTGCACTTGCTGCCAATAAGATGGTGCATAATATTCAAGAAAGACCTGCTATTCTACAAAGCTCTGCATGATCATGGACCAAGCTATTTAAAAAAATTACTTGTGCCCTATGTCCCAACTCGTACTCTTCGATCGTGTATTCACGAAAACATGTGGTTTGCCCCATCTCTATGGAACACTCTCCCCAGCACAGTGAAAGAAGCCACCTCCCTGGACATTTAAAAAAAAAAAAACGTACCTGTTTACACTTAATAAAAACTGTAACTTCTAACCCTTTTATGCAAATGTTCCTTGTAAACGCTTTATAAGTGTCAGGGTTTTTTCCCTGTTGTGTTTGCCATGTGCTGCTGGCAGCCATTTTACTCACCTCTCTTCCTGACTTGGTGCATTGTGGGGGATGCTGCTCAATTCCTGCACTTCCTTTTATGGCCAAACTGCTGTGCATCATCCATGTGAGACAGGATGCAGTCTCAGAATTGTGATGTCATCACTTATTATTTAAAGGGCCTCTGTTCAGTATGCTTTGCCTTTGCATTGTCTGAGACCTGTTTGTGAGAGTTCCTGAGTATTACCTGGCTGCCTGACGTCCTTCCTGGTTCCTGATCCCTGGCTTGTTCCTGACTCTGCTGTTTTCCTTGTTCCTGATTCCGGCTTGTCTGACTATTCGCTTTGGCTCCTGACTCGGCTCGTCTGACTACCAGTTCTGGTTTTGATTCCTGGTTTGTTATTTGACTTGTGGACTTTTTATTATTTTTTGCTATTAATAAAGGTGTGATTATTTTTGCACTTCTTGTCTCAGTCTGATTCCTGGCACCCTGACATTACGCAAAGGCCATGAATCCTGATAGTGCTAATAATCCACCTTTACCTGCCATCATTTCCAGGATGGATGTACAGGATCACCGCTTGGATCAATTTGCACTAGCCCTGCAAACCCTGCTGACTCGCACTGCACATTTAGACCAAAGTGTCCTGCAAGTTATGGCTGATCCTGTTTCCGCTGCTGCACCTATGCCTACCAGGAGCATGTCCGGTTCTGCACCTCTACCTCAGCGATATGGAGGTGATCCTATTCAGTGCAGAGGGTTTTTGAACCAGGTGGGCATTTACTTTGAGATGTTACCTCAGGCGTTTCCCTCTGACAGAGCTAAGGTGGGATTTCTCATCTCGTTACTCTCTGACACAGCTCTTGCCTGGGCTAATCCCTTGTGGGAGACAAGATTTCAAATTACCCTGAATTTGTGGCCTCCTTTCGAAGTGTATTTGATGTTCCGGCTCGTTCCTCCTCTGCTGCTAAACAACTCATGTCCATTCAGCAAGGCACAAGATCTGTTGCTCAGTATGCTATTGAGTTCCGTACGCTTGCCGCAGAGGTAGGTTGTAACAATGAAGCCCTTGTTGCCGCCTTCTTTCATGGGCTCTCTGATGCGATTAAAGACGAAGTTGCTGCCAGAGATTTACCAGAGGATCTCGAGGCATTGGTGTCTTTTTTGATCCTAATTGACATCAGACTCAGAGAGAGGCCCTCTTTCAAGGAGCGCTTGCGGAAGCCTCCTGTTCCATTGTCTCCTACGTATTCGTTCCCACCCATACCTCCCTCTCCTCCCATGCCTCCTGGTCCCGAGTCACCAGGTACTGCTGACCTGATGCAGCTGGGATTCACGTGCCTCTCCATGGCGGAGAGGGCCTTTAGGAGGAGGGAGGGGCTCTGCCTCTATTGTGGGTTACAGGGCCACCTTTTGAAGTCTTGTCCTACACGGCCAGGAAACGCTCACACCTAAGGTCCTGTCGGGGGCAGAACTTGGGTGGTTTATCCTCATCCCCAAACCGCTTAAGGAGAAACCTTTGGTCACGGTTGTCCTTTCCTGGGTGGACTCCTCCATAGTCACCCAGGCTCTTGTTGACTCCGGTGCTGCGGGCTATTTCATTGACAGTGCTTTTGTATCAAAGCACTCCATTCCTGTTTTGCCTCAGTCCGTTAAGCTTGCTATTGAGGCCATTGATGGTAGGCCCCTTCAGCCCGCACTCGTTACTCACGAAACTGCTCCGTTGTCCATGGCTGTTGGGGCTCTCCATTTTGAAACCCTCCAGTACCAGGTGATAAACTCTCCGCATTTTCCGGTTGTTTTGGGTTATCCCTGGCTCCAAAAGCACAATCCCAGTCTCGACTGGCGCAGGTCCGAAATTTTGTCTTGGTCCCCGCAATGTATTTCCTCTTGTCTTCGGAAACCAGTTAAAGTCTTGTACACTTCTTCGGTGTCTCAATTGCCAGAGGAGTACCGAAAGTTCCTAGACGTGTTTGACAAGGTGCGTGCCGGTACGTTGCCTCCTCACCGGTCCTACGATTGTGCCATAGACCTGCAACCCGGAGCCATTCCTCCTCGGGCCGGGTGTACCCTCTGTCTGTTGCAGAGAATTGTGCTATGAAGGAGTATGTTGCCGATGCTCTGTCGCTGGGGATTATCCGCTAATCCTGCTCTCCTGCAGGGCTGGCTTCTTCTTTGTGAAGAAAAATGTGGCGAGTTAAGACCATGTATCGATTATAGGGGTCTTAATCGTCTTACCATTAAGAATGCTTACCCTATTCCGCTTATTACGGAACTCCTTGACCACCTCAAGGGAGCTACGGTCTTTACTAAACTTGATTTGAGAGGAGCGTACAATCTCGTTAGGATTAAGGAGGGTCATGAATGGAAAACAGCATTTAACACCAGGAGCGGGCATTATGAGTATCTTGTAATGCCCTTTGGCCTATGTAATGCTCCTGCTGTTTTTCAGGAATTTATTAATGATGTCCTACGAGATATGTTGCAATAGTGTGTTGTGGTGTACTTAGACGACATCCTCATACACTCACCCACACTTGACGCTCATCGTTCTGATGTTACATGGGTTCTTCAGAGACTACGTGAGAACGGCCTGTTTTGTAAACTCGAGAAATGTGAGTTCCATCAGATTCAAGTAACCTTCCTAGGTTATGTTATCTCTGTTGCAGGGTTCTCCATGGATCCTGACAAGTTATCTGCAGTTCTGCAGTGGCCTCGCCCAGTTGGTCTTCGGTCTATTCAACGTTTTTTGGGGTTCGCCAATTACTATAGAAAGTTTATTAAAAACTTTCCTTCCTTGGTCAAACCTATCACAGACATGACCCGTAAAGAGAATGATCCACTCCATTGGTCACCTACTACTATTAAGGCCTTTGATAGTCTTAAGACTGCCTTTGCTGCCGCTCCAGTTCTGGCTCATCCTAACCCTGTCCTGCCTTTCGTTCTTGAGGTCGATGTGTCTGAGACTGTAGTAGGTGCCCTCTTGTCTCAACGTCCTACGCCTGACGGTTCCTTAAATCCGTGTGGTTTCTTCTCTAAGAAATTGTCTCCAGCGGAGTGCAATTATGAAATTGGCGACAGGCAATCACTTGCCATAATTTTGGCACTTAAGGAATGGAGGCATCTTCTCGAGGGTACTAGCATGCCAGTGCTCATTCTTACTGACCACAAGAATTTAACTTATCTATCTGAAGCAAAACGTTTGTCGCCCCGACAGGCCAGATGGGCGCTATTTTTGTCTCAGTTTAATTATGTGGTCTCCTACCTGCCTGGTAGTAAGAATGTTAGGGCTGATGCCCTCTCTCGACAATTTTCACCTCTGTCCAAGGAGGAGTCTGTACCTACTCCTGTTATACCTCCTGACCATATTTTGGCTACCATACGTACTAATTTGACTTTTCCCTTGGGGGAGGAGATCCTGGCTGCACAAACCAATGCACCTCCTGAGAAACCTAGTGGTAAGTGTTTTGTTCCTTAGAATCTTCAAACTAAACTTTTGCACACTTACCACTATCCTAAAGCCGCAGGTCACCCAGGCAAGAACCAAATGATTTGGTCTGTCACTCGACAATTCTGGTGGCCAGCTCTTCGTTCTGATGTTGCTGCGTATGTTGCCTCCTGCTCAGTTTGTTCACAGAATAAGAGTCCTCGACATCTTCCTGTGGGTCTTCTTCAACCTATTGCTAATGGTGAGCGTCCTTGGACACATCTTTCCATGGACTTCATTGTCGAGCTCCCTGTTTCCAATGGCAATACTGTTATCCTTATGGTGGTTGACCGTTTTTCTAAAATGTCACATTGCATTCCCTTGATGAAGCTGCCTACCGCTCAGGAGCTTGCTTCAATTTTTGCCCGGGAGGTCTTCCATTTACATGGGTTACCCAAGGAGATAGTGTTGGACCGGGGTAGCCAGTTTGTCTCCAGATTTTGGCATTCCTTTTGTGCTCAAATGGGGATCCAGCTTTCCTTCTCCTCGGCATATCACCCTCAATCCAATGGGGCTGCGGAACGGTCTAATCAAGCTCTGGAACAGTTCCTCCATTGCTATGTCTCAGATCACCACAATAATTGGTCTGAACTGTTACCTTGGGCAGAGTTTGCTCGTAATAGTGCTATTAATGCTTCCTCCAAGATATCCCCGTTCATGGCGAATTATGGGTTTCAACCATCCTTGTTGCCCGATTCATTCATGTCTCAGGGTATTCCGGCTTTGGAGGAGCATCTCTGGCAACTCCGTTCCACGTGGGTGCAGATTCAGGATTGCCTTAATCGTTCTATGCAGCGCCAAAAGTTCCAGACTCATCGTAGGCGTCTGCCCGCACCTTCCTACCAGGTTGGTGAGAGAGTTTGGCTGTCCTGCCGCAACTTGAATCTTCGTGTGCCTTCCAATAAATTGGCTCCCCGTTATGTTGGTCCTTTTCGTATACTCCGACGGGTTAATCCTGTGGCCTACGCTCTTGACCTTCCTCCTGCTATGCGTATCTCCACTGTTTTTCATGTCTCCCTCTTGAAACCATTGGTTTTTAATCGGTTTACCACTGTGTTGCCTCGTCCCCGTCCTATCTTTGTTGACAACCATGAGGAGTATGAGGTCAGCAGCATTATTGACTCTCGTAGTTCACAGTTCGTAGACTCTCGTAGTTCACAGTTCGTAGACTCTCGTGGTTCACTGGAGAGGTTACGGTCCGGAGGAGCGTTCTTGGGTTCCCTCCCAATTCCTGCACTTCCTTTTAAGGCCAAATTGATGTGCATCATCCATGTGAGACAGGGTGCAGTCTCAGAATTGTGATGTCATCACTTATTATTTAAAGGGCCTCTGTTCAGTATGCTTTGCCTTTGCATTGTCTGAGGCCTGTTTGTGAGAGTTCCTGTGTATTACCTGGCTGCCTGACGTCCTTCCTGGTTCCTGATCCCTGGCTTGTTCCTGACTCTGCTGTTTTCCTTGTTCCTGATTCAGGCTCGTCTGACTATTCGCTTTGGCTCCTGACTCGGCTCGTCTGACTACCAGTTCTGGTTTTGATTCCTGGATTGTTATTTGACTTGTGGACTTTTTATCTTTCAAAGAGTTTTATTGGTATTTTCACAAAAATACAGTGATAGTGGTAAAATAACAGTTCTTTAAAACATTTAACTTAACAACACGATTCATGTCAGCTTAACATATAGAAGTTACTTTCTGAGATACATCTTTACCTGGTATATATATAGTCTGGGCGAGCATTTTGATAACTTTGTGCTTATTAGTTTCATATTATACAGTCTATTTCCAATTCACCTACAGGAGTGATTACTCAGCTCCCCGATTCTAGCCTCCTGTCTCGCACTGGGGGTGTTGAAGGCCTGGCCAGCCGTGATTGTGTGAAACCTGCTTTCGTTAGGTCCCAGTATAATTTGATGTCTAAAAATAATGCCTTTCTCTGTGTTTTAAAATAGCTGTATTCCTCTAATAGTAGTGTGTCATCAACATGTTTCATCCACTCCTGCACTGTAGGTTTTACAGGGGTTTTCCATTTGCTAGCTATCAAAGACCTAGCTGAGTTTAGAGAAAACTGGATCACCTTTTGTCTGATTTGGCACATGTTTCTGGGGAGGGCATTCAGCAGTGCAATAACAGGGGTTAGTGTAAATGTGTCGTCTAATAGTTGTCTTAAGAAAAGTTCTATCTCTCGCCAAAATGGCCTAACCACGGGGCAACACCACCACATATGGGACATAGTCCCCCTGAGGCTGCATCCCCTCCAGCAGAGATCGGATGAATGTGGGTATATACTTTTAAGGCGTGATGGTGTCAGGTACCACCTGGATAATAACTTATAATTGAGCTCTAGTATTCTAGTGTATGATGATGACCTCCCCACCAGAGCATAAATTCTACTCCATTCTTTGTCCTCTAGGACAATATTTAGGTCTTGCTGCCATTTGGTGGTATATGACGGTCGTGTAACCCTGCCATCTGCCTGTAACATGGATTTTGCTAGTGATAATGTGTGCCTGAGGGGGCTTTGAGCAGTGCATATGGTCTCAAAACGGGTCATGGGTCTCGTCCAGTCAGGTTTATGCTTAGACTTTTCAAAAAGGTGTCGCAACTGTCCATATTTTAACCAGTTTGCAAAAACCCCATGCAGGATGTCCCCTAGCTCCTGTCTATCTTTAAGCCTCTGTCCGTTCAAAACCTTATGTATGGGTATCGTGTATCCAATCTCGTCTGGAGTTTTGTTTACTAGGCTATATTCCATACCACCCAGAAATTCTGCATTCGGGGACACCGGGGTCAGGGGTGATCTCAATGTTGAGATGGAGGGGCAAGTCCTCAGGACCTCGTCCCAAATCGCAAATACTGAGGTGTAGAATTTGAAAGTGTTAGTCGCTACTGGTCTATGTGATTTGGGAATCCAGCACAAGGCTCCCACATGCGGGGTTTTCAGTATGTGGGAATCAATCGTTATCCATGCCTTTGTAGCCTCATTCCTATTCCAATCTAATACCCTCTGAACTCCTATTGACCTATAGTATGTCGCTATGCAGGGGAGTCCCACCCCCCCGGCCGCTAGAGTTTTGTAAAGCGTGTTCCTATCCACTCGAGGTTTTATCGAACCCCAAACATATTTATTCAGCAAAGCCTGTAGTTTTTTGAGAAAGCTGGGCGGAAGGTGTATTGGGAGTGCTTGCATAATATACAAAATTCTGGGGAGAGCTGTCATTTTCAATGTTTGAATCCTCCCCCACCAAGAGAGGGGCTTCGTCCCCCAGTCCTTTAGGTCGTTCTGTGTGTTATTATAGAGTGACCCAAAGTTAGAATTAAACAGAAGCTTATTTCTTGGCGTTAGGTTTATTCCTAGATATTTAATAGTCTTAGACTGCAGTTGATAGGGACAGTCCTTCATTAGTGATTCTAACTCCTTTTCTGTCAAATTTACGTTTAATATCTCAGACTTTTGATGGTTAATTGAAAAAAATGATAGTTTACCAAATTCCCTAAACTCCTCTGTCACCGCGGGTAGGGAAGTGTCGGGGGAAGTAAGAGATAGCAGCACATCGTCCGCATATAGCGAGACCTTGTAGTTGTTTGGACCTAGGGATATCCCTTTGATTAGCTCATTCTGTCTTATGCGCGCCGCAAGTGTCTCAATACCTAGCACAAATAGCAAGGGAGACAGAGGGCATCCCTGCCTTGTTCCATTCCCTATCTGAAAGGAATCAGACAATACACCATTCACTTTAATCTTTGCTGTTGGTTTAATATACATTGACTGAATTCTGTTTATTGCCAACTCTCTGAAGCCGAATTTTTTCAAGGTGGCAAATAAAAAGGACCAATTAAGGCGATCGAACGCCTTTTCTGCGTCTGACGTTAATAAAATGGAGCTTATTCCCTGTGTCTTAGCGTATTCCATTAACTGCAAGGCTCTTATGGTGTTGTCCCTGGCTTCTCTGCCAGGGACAAAACCAACCTGGTCTGTGTGTACCAATGTTGGAAGGAAGGCGCTGATTCTAGTTGCCAGGATTTTCGCATAGATTTTCAAATCCGTATTTAGGAGGGATATTGGTCTAAATTTAGATGGGGTATCTGATAGGTTTTCTAATTTCGGGATCACTGCAATGTGCGCTTCTTTGGTTAGAGTGGGAAATTGCTCTCTTTCATCGATAGCTTGGAACAATGAGAGCAGGTGGGGCGCTAGGACCATACTAAAGGTTTTATAGTATTTATTTGATAGGCCATCTGGCCCAGGGCTCTTTCCTGCAGGCAGTGATTTAATAGCTTTAAGAATTTCTTGTATTGTTATTGGCTCTTCTAGCGCTATTCTTTGTTGTTCGCTTAGCCTCGGGAGTTCTATAGATCCTAAATAGTTGTCTATATCTGTTGCATTAGGGGAAGGTAGGGACCTGTCTAAATTGTAGATGTTGTCATAAAAGCGCCTGAAAACTTCCGCTATCTCTGGACTCTTATGGATGTTATTTCCAGAGCTGTCTTTTATGCTAAAGATGTGGTATTTGGCTTTTTTCTTATGTAAAGCTTTTGCTAATAGTGCTCCCGCTCTATTTCCACCCTGGAAATATACCTTATTCAGAAATAATGCCCTCCTATGAGCGACTTTGGTTAGGTATGAGTTAAGCGCTAATCTAGCCTCTGTTAACTTAGTGAGGGACTTGTCGTCAGCAGGGGTCTGTTTATGAGTGGTTTCCGCCCTGTGTAATTCTGCTGCAAGTTCTTTGTATGTCAAGTTATGGAGTTTCTTTAATCTGATGCTGTGACTAATAAGATTACCTCTTATTACAGCTTTATGAGCTTCCCATAGGACACCTTTCGTATCTACTGAGTCAGAATTATGAGCAAAATATTCTTCCAGTTTCTCCCTAATGTCTTGTACTATATCAGGGTCGTGAAGTTGTGAGTCATCTATTCTCCAAAATGAGTGTCTCAGAGGTTTTGTGGGCCAGTCTATCTCTAAAAGTACTGTCGCATGGTCAGACCAAGCTGCCGGGGTGATCTCTGTGTGGGTTGCTAAAGTGAGATGACTGTGTTCTATCAACAAGTAGTCTTTTCGAGAGTATGATTTCTTTGCAAATGAGTAAAAGGTGAAGTCTCTGGAGCGTGCGTGCTGTAGTCTCCATACATCCACCAAAGCAACTGATTTAAGGCTGTCTGCAACACTTATGCTAACATTATGGGGTCCCTTTGATCTAGGAGCTGAGCTATCTATCTTCGGCTCTAGGGGTACATTCAGGTCACCACCCACTATTAATATTCCTCTTTTAATCTCAAGGAGTTTTTCACATACCCTTCTAATGAACCTTGCTTGTTTCACATTGGGAGCATAAACACAGGCCAGCGTGACTGGAGTTTCGAATATAGAGCCTCTCAGTATGAGGAGTCTGCCCTCTCTGTCTTCATATTTATCTAGTAGTTGAAAGGGGACATTCTTATTTAACAAGACCCCTACTCCCGCTATCTTCTTGCTTGGGTTGGCATTAAAGAAACCTAAAGGGTAATCAGTTGACCTAAATTTGGGCACGTTAGGTCCCAAAAAATGGGTCTCTTGGATGAAAACTACGTCACCCTTAAGTTTACGAAAGTGGTTTAGAGCTATAGACCTCTTTGTGGGAGAATTGAGGCCTCTACAGGCCTCTGCAGTTTTGGGACAGCAACACTAATGGTTTGTTAGCCATAATCTATAAGACCTAAGTGGTTTTTGCTGATCAGCTAGTTTGTTGACGTGTACTGTAGTGTGGTGCAGGCCGGCCTCCCCCACCCCCAGAAAAATACGAGACTTACCGCTGCTCTCTCTATTTCCGGACTGTCTAAGATTTCTAGCTCCTTCATGAACAGTTGGAACACATACATGGGAATAGTATCTCTGAAGATTCGCTTGCTGACTTCTTAAAAACAGAACAACAATAACAAAAATCAATGATAACATAACAGAAACAGAATTATCAACAACAATTAACATATTGTGGTCTTTAAACACAGTAGTGTCTAAACTAAATAGGGGGTGGATAGAGACTGAAATACTCTCAACATTCACATTGGGAAATGAACAGTAAATGAATTCTATAGTACATGCATATCTTGTGGGGTTTATAGAACTAGCTCATTATTGATCTAACTTCTATAGGTAACAATATTATAAATGAATTCCAAATGCTACAAGTACATCTATTCTCAACTAGGTCTTAATGCTCTCAATTTAAAGTCCTTCTAATGGAGGGTGAGCTCTCATTCATAGTCAATTATCCTTTTTATTAAGTCTCACTCCTAGTTGATCAAGTGTCCTCCACCACCTTCGATCTATTCTGTATTGGTGGAATCTGGTTTCTTGTTCTTTTCCGGTTGACCTTTTGCCAGTGGGGCCTCTGAGGAAGCTGCGTCTCCCCTGTTAGGTTGCTCCCTGGAAGGGATTTCTTGTGTATTGATGGTGGGGTGGGTAGTGGAATGTCAATCAATTTACAGAATTCTTCAAGGTCCTCAGTGGATTTATAGGTTGCGACTTTGTTTCCTTTGTTAACCTTTAAGCAGAAGGGGAATCCCCACCTATAGGGTATCTCCAGCTCTCGCAGGTGTTCGGTGAGGTACCTGGCTTCTTTTCTGTTATTCAGTGTCATAGGACTAAGGTCTGCATAAATTTGTATCGAGTGACCCTCGAAGTTGAGAGGAGATGCCTTCCTCGCTGCTTGCGCAACTAGTTCTTTATCTTGGTATTGATGGAATTTAATGATTAAATCCCGTGGGGGGTCAGCATCTCCTGGCTTAGGTCTAAGTGCCCTATGGGCCCTGTCTAGCTGATATGGGGGTGCAGTATTGTCTTTTGTTAGGTGATGGAAAAGTCTTTGCAAGTATTGTGGGGTGAGATCCTGTGTGACACTCTCAGGTACTCCTCTAATTCTTAGATTCTGCCGTCTCCCCCTATTGTCTAGGTCCTCCAGATGGCTCTTTAATTGCTGGATTTCAATGTCTTGTATCGAGAGGCATCTAGAGTGACCATCTAACACATTGTTGGTGTCATTTGCTTGCTCTTCCATATATTCAATTCTCTCCCCCATATCTACCAAATCTTTCCTAACTTCTGCCAAACCATCCTTTACAATCTTTGCAACTTGTTGTAATAGGGTATTAAAGTCCGCTTTGGTTGGTAAAGAATCTAAATCAGCCCTTGTTAATGGGGCACTTCTCTCTGATGTTGTTGATTTAGGGGATGCATTTGTAGACATTTCTCCTGCCTCTTCATCTAATTCCACATCGGAGTGCTGTGAAGTGGTCAGAGCTTTAAAATATGTGTTCAATTTGGTACTTGCAGCTAAAGTGGATTTTGCTGCTTTGTCCCCTTTTGTGAGCCTTTTTGAAGACATTCTGTTATACAGGTAATGCTGTGCAACTTGGTACGTAATCTGGGCTGTTTGCTTGTTTGCGGCCTGCGGCCTAGTGGAAGTGACAAGATTTCCAGTGAGGATATATGCGTTTATCGCTGTCTTGAGTCACTTCAGGTGTCTGTACTTTTAATGAAGTTTGTTTCTAATTGGGATTAGAATACGGCTCCAAAGTAGGTGTTCTAAAGGCAGAGTACAAAACTACCTGTGTCACAGTAAGCCACGTGTGTAGATTGGGTCGTATAGTGTGCTTTTTTCTTGCTTTCCGTGTCTGTCCGAGTAGCAAGTATGTCCCAAACAAGTTTTTACTATATGAGCAAAGTCCTTAAGTTTTTAAGACCCTTTCACTGTACCCCTTAGTAAAAGTGTATGCGCTGTGTGCGCTCTGACTGGGTGCTGCTGCAGTCTAAGATGGCGCGTGTGAGGTGGCGTGATTCTTATTTCGGGCCCCACCCGGTGTCTTAGCGCAAATTAAAGTAAAAATGCTAAGTTGGCCTTTTACAGAGTCTTACTTGTGATCCGGAGCGGGTTACCGAAAATCTGTAGCTTTTCCTGTTGCGGGTGGTGAGTAGGCCCGTCTCCGGTGTGGTCTGAGTGGTACTCCAAAGTCTGTGTGGCTCCGGATCAGGGTCTTACTCCTTTTAAGTGCTTTGCAGCAGCGGTGCTGTTTATGAAGGGGTATCAGGCTATTAAGGGCTAAAAAGTGCGGTTGATTACATGCTTATCTGGTCCCAATGCAAACTATCACACAGAGCTTCTCCTAAATGCGACTCTCCATCTTGGTAGTCGGCTCCGCCCCCCCGACTTGTGGACTTTTTATTATTTTTTGCTATTAATAAAGGTGTGATTATTTTTGCAATTCTCGTCTCAGTCTGATTCCTGGCACCCTGACAATAAGTTATTATTATTATGCCTTATTGACCCAGATGCAGGGAAATTGTAAAAATAAAAGTTTAGTCAAACAAGATGGGTGGTAGTTGGTAAACAACTAAACATCATACTGCCAGGAACTATACTAGAGTGGGACTAATGTACTTACTAAAACATGAAATAAATAAATATATATATATACCAATTGTGATCTTGTAACACGTGTGCCCTCACCAGCTCATTCAAAGATCTAGTTTTCCTGCAGGGTATTTGAGGAGGATTATTGTCTGAGCTTTACTACTGCTTATCATAGGACCTGCTGTTTAATTATTTAGTTAAGTCACATTCACAATGTAGGTGACACATGGATCAAAGTAATACAGAGAGATAAGGAAATGCTTGAGGACATGAAATCTACACTACAGCTGTGTGACAGTACCAGGTAGCCTGATGGGCTGAGATCAATAGGACAGTAGAGTTACAGCCAAGACAGGGAACAGAGCAGAAGTTTGAAAACGTGTGAGGAAGGGTAATGACAGAAATAGATTGATTAATGGAAGCATGATGGTAAATTAGCCAACACTCTATGTGAATTGAAAAATAATTATTTTAAAGAGACAAAAAGCATTTTTCATGATTCTCATAGAGAATGCATTTTATACAATTTTACAATTGACTTCTGTTATCAGATTTACTTTGTGTTTTTTGGATCTTTTGTTGAAGCATAAAGGGAATTAAACACTTTTTTCTTTTGGGTAAAAAAATAATCTAATCATATACCAGATTAAGAAAGGCCTATTGATTAATAATTCAACGCGAAAGAATGACCATAGGTTGCACCAAAATGAGGATGTATTAATTAATGATTGGTGTATTATATAGATAACCAAAGTAATGATAAACACATTCACTGCATATAATAATAATCATAAAACCCACAATGAGAACAGACTTGAGAGAGTCCCATCAACCTAGTAATAGGGATTTTGCACATATATAGTCCCATTTATATTGAGCTCTTAGTGCAACTGCATGCTTAAAATTATTGAAACATACAGACTTGTGCAAAACAAACCGTCCTTATATTATTGGGCCCTTAATGCAAATGCACACTCCAAAATATAGGTACTTGGCGTTCAAATTCATGGGTCAGTTCGCAAGACAAGCAGGCCTGCTAGAGCTTATCTGAGAAAACTGGAAATCACTTACCTCCTTCTACTTAGCATACCAGTCCCTTCGTAAGTGCACAGATTCAAAGATCCATACTCTGTGCATCCGGGCAGGTGCTTAGTGGAACCGGAGGAAGTTTTGGTAGTACTCCAGCAAACTTAGAAGGCACTGCTCCTTCTGCCTCTGTCTCACGACAAATAACAGGCTTTTTGAAATGCACTGCTGTTCCCACTTAAGTCTTCTGCATAACGCCAAGGATGTTCACAAGAACATCTGAGCCGGTACAAGCCAAACCACTAGGCAGTCATATGTCAACACTCAGAAGTTGAACCGCCACTGGAGGATGACGTGTTTCGCCCCTCCCTGTTCTAAGCTGTCTCGGTCTTCGGCAGATACCACTCCCTCATACTTCAGTGCTTATATAGCCCTGAGAGGAAACTCTTGCAGTCATTCAATGTGTTAAAAAGTGTTCAGCAACTAACTAATTTCTTCAAAGAATTATTCTAACACATTTACCCTATATGATCATGACATCCAAATATTAAAGGGACAGTCTACACCAGAATTGTTATTGTTTTAAAAGATGGCTAATCCCTTTTTTACCCATTCCCCAGTTTTGCATAACCAACACAGTTATATTTATATATTTTTTACCTCTGTGATTATCTTGTATCTGAGCCTCTGCAAACTGCCCCTTTTTTCAGTTCTTTTGACAGACTTTAGCCAATCAGTGATAGCTCCCAGGTAACTTCACGTGCATGAGCACAGTGTTATCTATATGAAATTCATGAACTAACACCCTCTAGTGGTGAAAAACCTGTTAAAATGCATTCTTAAGAGGCGGCCTTCAAGGTCTAAGAAATTAGCATATGAACCTCCTAGGTTAAGCTTTCAACTAAGAATACCAAGAGAACAAAGCAAAATTGGTGATAAAAGTAAATTGGAAAATTGTTTAAAATGACATGCCCTATCTGAATCATGAAAGTTTATTTTGGACTAGACTGTCCCTTTAATAAAACATTTATGCTATACGTTATTAAAGGCTTTATATTCCTTACTAATTGTACTTAGTCAAAGACTATTGATACACACAAGTTTAAAAACAACGGTAACAAGGAGTATATACATTGGGGTTTTATCTAATACTGACAGAAGCTTACAAAAAAACTGGCATACTCCATTTTTTCATTTAAGCCAGTCTGTGATAATGTATTTAACTCATATGTCCACCTTGACTCTTTCTGTAGTAGCAACTTGTCAAGATTGCCCCCTCTCCTTTTCTGCTTGATATATTCAATACCTATTATGCATAGGCTATCATAATAAGAATTATGTTTTGCTAGGAAGTATCTAGCGATGGGACTGTTCGTATTGACATTTTTAATGTCATATCAATGCTCTCTCACTCTCTCTTTCAGTTCTCTTTCTTTTCCCGACGTAAAATAGAGGACACGAACAGTACAGTAGGTAAATAACCCCCATGGTATTGCAGGTGATCCATTGTTTAATTTTGAATACATGATTCACATTGGTATAAAACGTTTTCATTTTCATCACATGAATGCAATACACACATCTCCTATAGGGACAGCAACCCACCCTTAAAGGGACACTATATCCAAACATTTTCTTTCATGATTAAGGTAGAGAATATAATTTTAAACAACATTCCAATTTACTTATATTACCTAATTTGCTTTATTCTTTAGCTATACTTTAATGAAGAAATAGCAATGCACACAGTGAACCAATCACAGGAGGCATCTATGTGCAGCTACCAATCAGCAGCTACTAGGCATATCTAGATATGCTTTTCAGCAAAGAATATCAAGAGAATGAAGCAAAATAGATAATAGAAGTAAATTAGAAAGTTGTTTATAATTGTATGCTCTTTCTAAATCATGAAAGAAAAAATTTGGGTTTCATGTCCCTTTAACTGTCCTGCTTCCAACCATTTTTTCTTTGGATTACTTCTCTCAAACTCACTATGTACCAAATGGTCCTTGAGACTAAAAGCTCTCCTAGCTGTAACCTGAGGATATTTGAACAATTTCTTTTACCACGTAGAAACTGTCCAGTTGGTATACCATCCTTCAGTGCTCGAGGATGATGGCTGCTGGCATGTACTGTAAAAGGCAGTTTGTTGCAGTTTTTTCCAAAACACTTCAGTAATCAAACCACCATTATTTTTTAATAATCTTCAGGTCCAGAAAGGAGGTCTCAAGATCATTAATCTCACAGGTAAGGAAAATATTATAAGAGTTCTGATTGAGGAGATCCACAAACGTATTTATCTCCTCAACACTTCCATCCCATAGGATGAAAATATCATCCACATAATGTAATCAAAGTAACACGTGTGCCCTCACCAGCTCATTCAGCCTGGCAAACACTTAGTTCTGCTCCCAGAAACCCAGATGCAAGTAAGCATAGGTGGGTGCACACGTGACACCCATTGCAGTACCTCTCTGTTGTTTGTACAACTTTCCATCAAATGTAAATACTATATTGTTCCGTAGAACAAATTCCAAAAGTACCATTATTAATTCTTTGTGTACCTGAAACTCTTCACCCCTAATTTCTAAAAAAAATATTGCAACCTTAAGTCCTACTTCATGTGGAATTGAGGAGTAGAGTGACTCAACATCCAGAGATACCAAGAGGGTATCCTCTTTTATATTAATATTGTATAGTCTCTGTAAAACCTCATTTGTATCTCTGACATAGAAGGACATTGGTGACAGGTCTAAAAAAGAAACATATTTGCTAATATTTTCTGTAGGGCCACCTATGCCAGAGATAATGGGTCTACCTGGTGGTTGATCCAGGTGTTTGTGTAATTTAGGTATACAGTAAAAAGTAGGTAGGGTCGAAAACCTTCTATACATGAACTCATGTTCTTTATGAGAGATGAGTCCTTTTCTTACGGCTAGATTTGGAGTTTTGTCGGTAACGACCCGAAAAACTAACGCCCGCGTTTTACTGGCCGCACCATAAAAATAACTCTGGTATCGAGAGTCCACATAAAGGCTGCGTTAGGCTCCAAAAAAGGAGCATAGAGCATTTTTAACGCAGCTTCAACTCTCGATACCAGAGTTGCTTACGGACGCGGCCAGCCTCAAAAACGTGCTCGTGCACGATTCTCCCATAGGAAACAATGGGGCTGTTTGAGCTGAAAAAAAAACTAACACCTGCAAAAAAGCCGCGTTCAGCTCCTAACGCAGCCCCATTGTTTGCTATGCGGTAACCCTTCCGACGTCTGCACTTAACACTCTAACATGTACCCCGAGTCTAAACACCCCTAACCTTACACTTATTAACCCCTAATCTGCCGCCCCCGCTATCGCTGACCCCTGCATATTATTTTTAACCCCTAATCTGCCGCTCCGTAAACCGCCGCTACTTACATTATCCTTATGTACCCCTAATCTGCTGCCCCTAACACCGCCGACCCCTATATTATATTTATTAACCCCTAATCTGCCCCCCACAACGTCGCCTCTACCTGCCTACACTTATTAACCCCTAATCTGCCGACCGGACCGCACCGCTATTATAATAAAGTTATTAACCCCTAATCCGCCTCACTAACCCTATCATAAATAGTATTAACCCCTAATCTGCCCTCCCTAACATCGCCGACACCTAACTTCAAACATTAACCCCTAATCTGCCGACCGAATCTCGCCGCTATTCTAATAAATGTATTAACCCCTAAAGCTAAGTCTAACCCTAATACTAACACCCCCCTAAGTTAAATATAATTGAAATCTAACGAAATTAATTAACTCTTATTAAATAAATTATTCCTATTTAAAGCTAAATACTTACCTGTAAAATAAATCCTAATATAGCTACAATATAAATTATAATTATATTATAGCTATTTTAGGATTTATATTTATTTTACAGGTAACTTTGTATTTATTTTAACCAGGTACAATAGCTATTAAATAGTTAAGAACTATTTAATAGCTAAAATAGTTAAAATAATTACAAATTTACCTGTAAAAGAAATCCTAACCTAAGTTACAAATAAACCTAACACTAGACTATCAATAAATTAATTAAATAAACTACCTACAATTACCTACAATTAACCTAACACTACACTATCAATAAATTAATTAAATACAATTGCTACAAATAAATACAATTAAATAAACTAGCTAAAGTACAAAAAATAAAAAAGAACTAAGTTACAAAAAATAAAAAAATATTTACAAACATAAGAAAAATATTACAATTTTAAACTAATTACACCTACTCTAAGCCCCCTAATAAAATAACAAAGCCCCCCAAAATAAAAAAATGCCCTACCCTATTCTAAATTACTACAGTTCAAAGCTCTTTTACCTTACCAGCCCTGAACAGGGCCCTTTGCGGGGCATGCCCCAAGAAGTTCAGCTCTTTTGCCTGTAAAAAAAAACATACAATACCCAAGCCCCCCAACATTACAACCCACCACCCACATACCCCTAATCTAACCCAAACCCCCCTTAAATAAACCTAACACTAAGCCCCTGAAGATCATCCTACCTTGTCTTCACCTCACCAGGTTCACCGATCGGTCCAGAAGAGCTCCTCCGATGTCCTGATCCAAGCCCAAGCGGGGGGCTGAAGAGGTCCATGATCCGGCTGAAGTCTTCATCCAAGCGGGGCAGAAGAGTTCTTCCATCCGATTGAAGTCTTCATCCAAGCGGCATCCATCCGGAGCGAAGCGGCAGCATCCTGAAGACCTCCACCGCGGAACATCCATCCTGGCCGACGACTGAACGACGAATGACGGTTCCTTTAAATGACGTCATCCAAGATGGCGTCCCTCGAATTCCGATTGGCTGATAGGATTCTATCAGCCAATCGGAATTAAGGTAGGAATATTCAGATTGAGCTTGCATTCTATTGGCTGTTCCGATCAGCCAATAGAATGCGAGCTCAATCTGATTGGCTGATTGGATCAGCCAATCGGATTGAACTTGATTCTGATTGGCTGATTCCATCAGCCAATCAGAATATTCCTACCTTAATTCCGATTGGCTGATAGAATCCTATCAGCCAATCGGAATTCGAGGGACACCATCTTGGATGACGTCCCTTAAAGGAACCGTCATTCTGCAGTTGGACGTCGCCGGAAGAAGATGGGTCCGCGGTGGAGGTCTTCAGGATGGAGCCGGTCGTCATCGGATGAAGATAGAAGATGCCGCTTGGATCAAGATGGTTGCCGGTCCGGATCGCCTCTTCTTCCCGGATAGGATGAAGACTTTGGAGCCTCTTCTGGACCTCTTCAGGCACCGGATGATGGATCGCCAACCCCCACTTGGGTTGGATGAAGATTTTGGAGCCAGGACGGATCGGTGATACCTGGTGAGGTGAAGACAAGGTAGGATGATCTTCAGGGGCTTAGTGTTAGGTTTATTTAAGGGGGGTTTGGGTTAGATTAGGGGTATGTGGGTGGTGGGTTGTAATGTTGGGGGGGGGTATTGTATGTTTTTTTTTTACAGGCAAAAGAGCTGAACTTCTTGGGGCATGCCCCGCAAAGGGCCCTGTTCAGGGCTGGTAAGGTAAAAGAGCTTTTAACTTTAGTAATTTAGAATAGGGTAGGGCATTTTTTATTTTGGGGGGCTTTGTTGTTTTATTAGGGGGCTTAGAGTAGGTGTAATTAGTTTAAAATTGTTGTAATATTTTTCTTATGTTTGTAGATATTTTTTTATTTTTTGTAACTTAGTTCTTTTTTATTTTTTGTACTTCTTAGTTTATTTAATTGTATTTATTTGTAGGAATTGTATTTAATTAATTTATTGATAGTGTAGTGTTAGGTTAATTGTAGGTAATTGTAGGTACTATATAGAAAAAAAGATAAAAGAAGGCGCCAACATAGTGCGGTTACCAATGGGATGGAACACGCTTAGTAAATAATACCAGGTACTCACAGGATGAAAGACACTTGAGAAGTGTCACAGGTGCCTCCTGGACTCTCAGAGTTGTCCAGCTAACTCCCACTCCACTGTGGTGGTAAGGTTCCGCTTGTCTCTACCGATTAGGATGGCTCCGCTAGTGGTTGTGGCTCCCAGCCAGTATTCCAATAGGATTCTCTTGCGGTTTCCCCAAATCCAGCTATCCAGTTAAAATCCGTGCTCTCCGGTGAGAGGTGATACAGCAAGGATAAAAGTGGTTTGTGACGGTGGTAACAAACTTCATAGACTTCTCTCCTACTGCTGGAGGATCACACAGCATTTGTAGGTAGTTTATTTAATTAATTTATTGATAGTATAGTGTTAGTTTTAATTGTAACTTAGTTTAGGATTTCTTTTACAGGTAAATTTGTAATTATTTTAACTATTTTAGCTATTAAATAGTTCTTAACTATTTAATAGCTATTGTACCTGGTTAAAATAAATACAAAGTTACCTGTAAAATAAATATAAATCCTAAAATAGCTATAATATAAATATAATTTATAAGGTAAGTATTTAGCTTTAAATAGGAATAATTTATTTAATAAGAGTTAATTAATTTCGTTAGATTTAAATTATATTTAACTTAGGGGGGTGTTAGTGTTAGGGTTAGACTTAGCTTTAGGGGTTAATACATTTATTAGAATAGCAGTGAGCTCCGGTCGGCAGATTAGGGGTTAATAATTGAAGTTAGGTGTCGGCGATGTTAGGGAGGGCAGATTAGGGGTTAATACTATTTATTATAGGGTTAGTGAGGCGGATTAGGGGTTAATAACTTTATTATAGTAGCGCTCAGGTCCGCTCGGCAGATTAGGGGTTAATAAGTGTAGGCAGGTGGAGGCGACGTTGTGGGGGGCAGATTAGGGGTTAATAAATATAATATAGGGGTCGGCGGTGTTAGGGGCAGCAGATTAGGGGTACATAGGGATAATGTAGCTGGCGGCGGCGGGCGGTCGGCAGATTAGGGGTTAAAAAAATTTAATCGAGTGGCGGCGATGTGGGGGGACCTCGGTTTAGGGGTACATAGGTAGTTTATGGGTGTTAGTGTACTTTAGAGTACAGTAGTTAAGAGCTTTATGAACCGGCGTTAGCCCAGAAAGCTCTTAACTACTGACTTTTTTCCTGCGGCTGGAGTTTTGTCGTTAGATGTCTAACGCTCACTTCAGAAACGACTCTAAATACCGGAGTTAGGAAGATCCCATTGAAAAGATAGGATACGCAATTGACGTAAGGGGATCTGCGGTATGGAAAAGTCGCGGCTGAAAAGTGAGCGTTAGACCCTATTTTGAGTGACTATAAATACCGGCGGTAGCCTAAAACCAGCGTTAGGAGCCTCTAACGCTGGTTTTCACGGCTACCGCCAAACTCCAAATCTAGGTCTTAGAGCCTCAATAAAAAATCTGCTTGTCCCAGACACCCTAAAAATGCCAAAAAACTATTTTGTGACCTAGTTTTTCCTCAAAATGTATTACATAAAACATCTGTTTTAGGCCATTTGCAGTGTTTTAAACCTAGGCATTTCTAGTAGTAGATTTGTTAACATAAATGAGAGCATAACTAGATAGGCTCAGGAGTCCTATATATTTGTTACAAACATTGGGCTAGACTACAAGTGGCGCTCTAAATTTTTCACCCACACACTAGCCCCGCTCAAAGTAACATTTGTAACAAGGCCGGGTTAGTGCGCGTATTAAAAGGTATAAAGCACACAAGCGAAAGTCTGATGTGCGCTAAGTTTAGGACTTTAAATATTGCAGCTTCTTCTCCCCATAGACTTCTATGGGCACACGCTAACCAGACACCACGTTAGACCAACTGTGCAAAACCTGAAGATAGTTCTAAAATACTTTAAATTCCAGTGTTCTTTACATTGAAGAACATATTCTTTTTATTTTAAAATAGATATTTCTATATATGTTCATTTTGATGCAATCTGTATGAAAACTACCTTAAAACAATTGTGTGGTTGCTTTGTTAAAGGGACATGAAAGTCAAAATTAAACTGTGATTCTGATAGAGCATGTAATTTTAAAACATTTTTAAATTAACGTCTATTATCAAATTTACTTTGTCCTCTTTGTATCTTTTGTTGAAAAGCATATGTACATATGCTCAGGAGTGGCAACTACTGGTAGCTATCTGCTGATTGGTGGCTACACAGATTTGTCTCTTGTATTTGGTTTAAAGACTGATGCGAGGGGGCTAAACAGCTAGCGTTTGGAATAATAAATCAATGTCTTTGAATATCTGCAATGCATATAACCTCAAATCCCCAAAATAAATTGGTGATATATAAAATACTTGTATGCACAAGATAAACAATACTATTAAAACAGAATTGCTAAAAATGAACGGATACTTTATTTCAAATGTGGTATGGGATGTAATTAAAATTAATGGGTCAGTTATAACAGTGTTTTTCAACCAGTGTGCCGTGGCACACTAGTGTGCCGTGAGAGATCCCCAGGTGTGCCGCGGCAGACTGACAACAGTGCGGGGGTGTCCCTCTTTCAAATTTTGAAATATTGGGAGGCATGTGACAGGCTCATCAGGCGTCATTTACAACCATGACATATTGACATTCATTCACAGACAAACATTATGATTGTTGGTGAATGAATGTCCATATGTCATGTATATTTTGTAGGAGGCATGGCATGACAGCACAGTACAGTGTATATATATATATATATATATATATATATATATATATATACTGTATATATATCCTGTATTAGGCTACAATGTGTGATTTTGTAAAATTTTGGGATGGTGGTGTGCCACAGGATTTTTTTATGTAAAAAAGTGTGCCACGGCAAAAAAAAGGTTGCAAATCACTGAGTTATAAAACTGCGGACAATTGTAAAACATATAATGTACCAGGTAAAATAGTGTGCATAATTAACACATTCAAATAAACGAGAAATGGGGACGTCTCCCCAATAAGACCAAAATCAGGTTAAAAATCTAGGATATTGTGAAAAGTCTGTGCGACTATAATTAGCACAAAGAAGGAATACCTCCTGTAAAAGTAACAAATCTTTTGTATTAAACAACTTACAGTCCCGTATTAAGCGTTTGCATTGCTGGGAAGCATTGCACTCACAAGAGTGTGCTTCCATAGGCTCCTATTGGAGCCTCGTTCTGATGCTGTCAGAGACGGCATCAGAACTTCAGAGACGACATCAGAACTTCAGTGTCAGCGAAGGGGGTAAGTCGCGCAGTGATGGCAGCAATCAGAGATATATGTATATGCTAATATACCTATATATTTATATGTTAATATATGTATTTTTATTTCAAATACAAAAGAGATACAAGAGAATGAGTACAGTATGTAGGGGTATATTTATCAAAGCGTCAACTGAAAATAGGCTTGAATCCCGCGTCGTATTTGTCGCGAGATTGATCCGCCGTAGTTATCAAAGCATCAAGATCATCAAATGTTGAAATTTGTGACGTAATATACACTCCCGTAATCTCAATCCGACGCAGATCGATGCTTGCGTCATTACAGATGTTTCGAAGTCACATTCGACTCTATTTGACCATTTTCCCAATGTATCAAACATTCAACAGGTACGCTTGCGTCTATTTTCCAACGCAGCATTCTTAGTTTTCAATCCGCCACCCTTGAGGCTGCGGATGCCGTAGAAATCAATTGGAGTCTGAAAACACAGAAAGCTTATATTCGATGCTGCAAGAGAATTTTACATAATAAAAGTAAATTGTAAACTTTATTAAAATTGTATACCCTTTCTTAATCAAACAATATTATTACTCCACATTTGGTGCACTAGTAGATATAGGGATAAAAATGAAAATTACATTACTACTTATGGATTATGTTACAATCTTGTCTCTCATTACAAAGCAAGGAGACAATATTATTTCTCCAAATTTTTAAAAAGTTTTGCCCCAAACTTGTCGCACTAATAGATATAGAGATAAAAATTAAATAAATACACAACATAATATAGCTAACTTCCTTTTTATTTATTTTTTGGAAAAATCTATTTGCACCATGTTTAAGCCATGTAATACAAGTTCCACTCTCCACTTCGCGCCAATTTTGACGCAACACTTTTGGCACCAATTATGACGCAAACTCCTAAACAGTCCACACACTAGTGAATTTTTCAACCACTTTTGATTGAAATATGCATAATCACATGATTTATGACATCAGCTAATCTGATTCAAATATACATTTTAAACTATCACTAACGAATCAAATTGCTCGATACTTGTGTCATTGATCACTCATCAGAACATGTAAGTGCCATTTGTTACATTGTATATTATACTTTTAAAGTATGTATATGTGAAATTAGTATTAAAGATAAACATTGATGCTGACATTAGGACACACATATTTTAGACAATGATTTTAAAATTTGAATTGATGTTTGATTAAATATAATCTTAAACTGATAGGTGGGCTATCCCTTTGAGCTAACATTAAACTGTCATGATTCAGATACAGCAGAAATTAAAAACACCTCTTTACTGTCATGCTATTTTCAGTGTATTTCTTCCTTCTCTTGAATTTCTTTTTCAGTAAGAAATGTCATCTTATATGCCAGCCCATTTTATAACACCTGTGTAGGGGTGGTTTTTAAAACTAGATTGCAATCAGGAGGAATTACACAGGTACATAGAGAAAACTGGCCCAGCTCTAAAAATATCCATTGATTGCAAATAAATACATATGATACCCTGAGTACATGATATATTCACAATTATTCCTGCTCAGGATAATAATACATTTACGCTATATACATATAGTGGTATAAATAAACACAGAGATATGACAGACAACATTGTTTAGAACAAAAAAAGGAACTTTGGGACATGTAAATATGTTTGCAAAAGATTTCTGACATAACACACACACACACACACACACACACACACATATATATATATATATATATATATATATATATATATATATATATATATATATATATATATATATATATATATATATATATATATATATATATACACAAGTATGTGCAAAGATATATGTTCAAATTCTAGCATTAATAATCATTTAAAAAAAAACATGAGATAAAAGCATATCATGACTTCTAGAAATTCAAATACACATTCATTTATGTGAAAGTATCATATAAAAAATAAATATAAAAATAACTTTCTATGAGATATTGTTTGTTGAGGTATAAATCTAGCTATTTCTTGGACATTAACAGCTGAAAAATAAAAGATTAGCTTTAGAAAAATGTGCTTGTTCATGGACAGTAATGAAATGGTATAAATAAAGTTGGGAAAAACCGCGTCATTAATGACTGTTAGTTAACAACAGTCCGATGCTCATCGCGCCATACTTGACGCACATGTTTTTGACGGGTTTTTTTTATAAATAAGGGGATCGTATGTTGATCCGTCAGTGATGTCTGGCAAGCGTATTGAAGCCGGCGAATGAACTGAGATTGACGCTTTGATAAATATGCCCCGTATGCTCTATCTGAATCCTGAAAGAAAAAATTTTGGTTTCATATCCCTTTAAGGAGTCTCCTAACTTCCACATTTTTAAAAATACTTTCTAATCTCTCTTTAGAACTGCTACATGTGTTAGTTCTGAGGGTGCTGAGCATATCCAACCATTTTTGTAGCACCCCAATTCTCAAATTTGTCATCAGACATAAATGTGTACGGCAGTTCCTCTTTTTGAATGATGTAAATGGAGTGACAAGGGAATATTAAAAAGCAGGATAAGTAGACAATTACCACCTAACAACTTTGATATATAGCTCTTCTGGCTTTGCTAGCACAACCAGCAGTGGTGGTTCTATGGGGCTAGAGGCCAATCTTTTGGTCTTCATCCCTATATTTTATCTGAGAAGGAGGCTGAAAATTGCTGTTTCTAACACTGACCCTTTGTGTCTAACCATGTCCACAATACCTAACCACTTCCCATATCAACCAACTCCTCCCCCAACACACCCATCTCCTACACAGCACCTGTAATTCATCTGACTAAGCCCCTATCTCATGACCTTGGTAATTACTGTAAGCATCATTGAAGCTCACATCAACATATACACCATATTCTAGATGTACACATAAGACCAAAATCAGGTTAAAAATCTAGGATATTGTGAAAAGTCTGTGCGACTATAATTAGCACAAAGAAGGAATACCTCCTGTAAAAGTAACAAATCTTTTGTATTAAACAACTTACAGTCCCGTATTAAGCGTTTGCATCGCTGGGAAGCATTGCACTCACAAGAGTGTGCTTCCATAGGCTCCTATTGGAGCCTCGTTCTGATGCTGTCAGAGACGGCATCAGAACTTCAGAGACGACATCAGAACTTCAGTGTCAGCGAAGGGGGTAAGTCGCGCAGTGATGGCAGCAATCAGAGATATATGTATATGCTAATATACCTATATATTTATATGTTAATATATGTATTTTTATTTCAAATACAAAAGAGATACAAGAGAATGAGTACAGTATGTAGGGGTATATTTATCAAAGCGTCAACTGAAAATAGGCTTGAATCCCGCGTCGTATTTGTCGCGAGATTGATCCGCCGTAGTTATCAAAGCATCAAGATCATCAAATGTTGAAATTTGTGACGTAATATACACTCCCGTAATCTCAATCCGACGCAGATCGATGCTTGCGTCATTACAGATGTTTCGAAGTCACATTCGACTCTATTTGACCATTTTCCCAATGTATCAAACATTCAACAGGTACGCTTGCGTCTATTTTCCAACGCAGCATTCTTAGTTTTCAATCCGCCACCCTTGAGGCTGCGGATGCCGTAGAAATCAATTGGAGTCTGAAAACACAGAAAGCTTATATTCGATGCTGCAAGAGAATTTTACATAATAAAAGTAAATTGTAAACTTTATTAAAATTGTATACCCTTTCTTAATCAAACAATATTATTACTCCACATTTGGTGCACTAGTAGATATAGGGATAAAAATGAAAATTACATTACTACTTATGGATTATGTTACAATCTTGTCTCTCATTACAAAGCAAGGAGACAATATTATTTCTCCAAATTTTTAAAAAGTTTTGCCCCAAACTTGTCGCACTAATAGATATAGAGATAAAAATTAAATAAATACACAACATAATATAGCTAACTTCCTTTTTATTTATTTTTTGGAAAAATCTATTTGCACCATGTTTAAGCCATGTAATACAAGTTCCACTCTCCACTTCGCGCCAATTTTGACGCAACACTTTTGGCACCAATTATGACGCAAACTCCTAAACAGTCCACACACTAGTGAATTTTTCAACCACTTTTGATTGAAATATGCATAATCACATGATTTATGACATCAGCTAATCTGATTCAAATATACATTTTAAACTATCACTAACGAATCAAATTGCTCGATACTTGTGTCATTGATCACTCATCAGAACATGTAAGTGCCATTTGTTACATTGTATATTATACTTTTAAAGTATGTATATGTGAAATTAGTATTAAAGATAAACATTGATGCTGACATTAGGACACACATATTTTAGACAATGATTTTAAAATTTGAATTGATGTTTGATTAAATATAATCTTAAACTGATAGGTGGGCTATCCCTTTGAGCTAACATTAAACTGTCATGATTCAGATACAGCAGAAATTAAAAACACCTCTTTACTGTCATGCTATTTTCAGTGTATTTCTTCCTTCTCTTGAATTTCTTTTTCAGTAAGAAATGTCATCTTATATGCCAGCCCATTTTATAACACCTGTGTAGGGGTGGTTTTTAAAACTAGATTGCAATCAGGAGGAATTACACAGGTACATAGAGAAAACTGGCCCAGCTCTAAAAATATCCATTGATTGCAAATAAATACATATGATACCCTGAGTACATGATATATTCACAATTATTCCTGCTCAGGATAATAATACATTTACGCTATATACATATAGTGGTATAAATAAACACAGAGATATGACAGACAACATTGTTTAGAACAAAAAAAGGAACTTTGGGACATGTAAATATGTTTGCAAAAGATTTCTGACATAACACACACACACACACACACACATATATATATATATATATATATATATATACACAAGTATGTGCAAAGATATATGTTCAAATTCTAGCATTAATAATCATTTAAAAAAAAACATGAGATAAAAGCATATCATGACTTCTAGAAATACAAATACACATTCATTTATGTGAAAGTATCATATAAAAAATAAATATAAAAATAACTTTCTATGAGATATTGTTTGTTGAGGTATAAATCTAGCTATTTCTTGGACATTAACAGCTGAAAAATAAAAGATTAGCTTTAGAAAAATGTGCTTGTTCATGGACAGTAATGAAATGGTATAAATAAAGTTGGGAAAAACCGCGTCATTAATGACTGTTAGTTAACAACAGTCCGATGCTCATCGCGCCATACTTGACGCACATGTTTTTGACGGGTTTTTTTTATAAATAAGGGGATCGTATGTTGATCCGTCAGTGATGTCTGGCAAGCGTATTGAAGCCGGCGAATGAACTGAGATTGACGCTTTGATAAATATGCCCCGTATGCTCTATCTGAATCCTGAAAGAAAAAATTTTGGTTTCATATCCCTTTAAGGAGTCTCCTAACTTCCACATTTTTAAAAATACTTTCTAATCTCTCTTTAGAACTGCTACATGTGTTAGTTCTGAGGGTGCTGAGCATATCCAACCATTTTTGTAGCACCCCAATTCTCAAATTTGTCATCAGACATAAATGTGTACGGCAGTTCCTCTTTTTGAATGATGTAAATGGAGTGACAAGGGAATATTAAAAAGCAGGATAAGTAGACAATTACCACCTAACAACTTTGATATATAGCTCTTCTGGCTTTGCTAGCACAACCAGCAGTGGTGGTTCTATGGGGCTAGAGGCCAATCTTTTGGTCTTCATCCCTATATTTTATCTGAGAAGGAGGCTGAAAATTGCTGTTTCTAACACTGACCCTTTGTGTCTAACCATGTCCACAATACCTAACCACTTCCCATATCAACCAACTCCTCCCCCAACACACCCATCTCCTACACAGCACCTGTAATTCATCTGACTAAGCCCCTATCTCATGACCTTGGTAATTACTGTAAGCATCATTGAAGCTCACATCAACATATACACCATATTCTAGATGTACACATAGCTAATGTTTATCAATAAAAATCTTAATAAACTTTAATAGTGATTTTTTATGTTTCTTGATGGTATACAACTGGAATGTCAGCAAGACCAGTGTATCCACTTTCATCTACAGGGAGTGCAGAATTATTAGGCAAATTAGTATTTTGACCACATCATCCTCTTTATGCATGCTGTCTTACTCCAAGCTGTATAGGCTCGAAAGCCTACTACCAATTAAGCATATTAGGTGATGTGCATCTCTGTAATGAGAAGGGGTGTGGTCTAATGACATCAACACCCTATATCAGGTGTGCATAATTATTAGGCAACTTCCTTTCCTTTGGCAAAATGGGTCAAAAGAAGGACTTGACAGGCTCAGAAAAGTCAAAAATAGTGAGATATCTTACAGAGGGATGCAGCACTCTTAAAATTGCAAAGCTTCTGAAGCGTGATCATCGAACAATCAAGCGTTTCATTCAAAATAGTCAACAGGGTCGCAAGAAGCGTGTGGAAAAACCAAGGCGCAAAATAACTGCCCATGAACTGAGAAAAGTCAAGCGTGCAGCTGCCAAGATGCCACTTGCCACCAGTTTGGCCATATTTCAGAGCTGCAACATCACTGGAGTGCCCAAAAGCACAATGTGTGCAATACTCAGAAACATGGCCAAGGTAAGAAAGGCTGAAAGACGACCACCACTGAACAAGACACACAAGCTGAAACGTCAAGACTGGGCCAAGAAATATCTCAAGACTGATTTTTCTAAGGTTTTATGGACTGATGAAATGAGAGTGAGTCTTGATGGGCCAGATGGATGGGCCCGTGGCTGGATTGGTAAAGGGCAGAGAGCTCCAGTCCGACTCAGACGCCAGCAAGGTGGAGGTGGAGTACTGGTTTGGGCTGGTATCATCAAAGATGAGCTTGTGGGGCCTTTTCGGGTTGAGGATGGAGTCAAGCTCAACTCCCAGTCCTACTGCCAGTTTCTGGAAGACACCTTCTTCAAGCAGTGGTACAGGAAGAAGTCTGCATCCTTCAAGAAAAACATGATTTTCATGCAGGACAATGCTCCATCACACACGTCCAAGTACTCCACAGCACCTGATCTGAACCCCATTGAGAACCTGTGGTCCATCATCAAATGTGAGATTTACAAGGAGGGAAAACAGTACACCTCTCTGAACAGTGTCTGGGAGGCTGTGGTTGCTGCTGCTGCACGCAATGTTGATGGTGAACAGATCAAAACACTGACAGAATCCATGGATGGCAGGCTTTTGAGTGTCCTTGCAAAGAAAGGTGGCTATATTGGTCACTGATTTGTTTTTGTTTTGTTTTTGAATGTCAGAAATGTATATTTGTGAATGTTGAGATGTTATATTGGTTTCACTGGTAAAAATAAATAATTGAAATGGGTATATATTTGTTTTTTGTTAAGTTGCCTAATAATTATGCACAGTAATAGTCACCTGCACACACAGATATCCCCCTAAAATAGCTATAACTAAAAACAAACTAAAAACTACTTCCAAAACTATTCAGCTTTGATATTAATGAGTTTTTTGGGTTCATTGAGAACATGGTTGTTGTTCAATAATAAAATTAATCCTCAAAAATACAACTTGCCTAATAATTCTGCACTCCCTGTATATGCAATACTACCTTCTATAAATATTGTGTGTTTTAAACCTGCATTATTGTTGGCTTGCAATAATGTAATATAAAATAATCACACTTGCTATTATTTCCTGGCTCAAATCCAGAGACTGTGAAGCTTAGGCTGAGACAGGGAGTCCTGTGTATGTTCAGTGGACTTACTCATGGCATGGGTGGCCTTGGACAGGGTAGGACACAGTATAGGCAGGGTTGAATGTGTCCTGGTTGGGGTCAGGTCAGTCCAGGGGATTGGCTAGTCAGTCCATGGTTTCGCTTCCAGAAACTAACAGAGTAGCACCAGACGACCTAGCATAAAGTGTAAGGGTTTAAAAGTGTATGTGTATATATATATATATATGTATATATATATACACACACACACACAAACATACACTTTATATATATATATATATATATATGTGTGTGTGTGTACATATGCAGGGCTTTTTTTGTGGTGGAGTACCACCACCTTTGCCATTTCATAACGTGTAATATTTGTAATTGTCATGCTTCAAAATGTATCAAACATTGTCCCTTTGCTTGTCTCAAAGTTGCAGAGCACAATATATTAATCAATGAGTTCCTACAAAAAGTCACTGTATGTATATATATATATATATATATATATATATATATATATATATATATATATATATATATATATATATATATATATATATGTGTATATATATATATATATACCCGTATATATACATAAAAACACACACATACACACACACACATATATATATGCACACACACACACTTTTTAGCCCTTTACCGTCAAATACATTGAAACATTAAATATTTTATTAATTAATGTTTTTCTGTTTTACTGTGTTTTTAATATAAATATTTTACGTTTCCAGTGTGCTTCACTGAGAAGAAAATGTTTTTTGTATTTTTAAATAGATATTTTTATATTTCTGTGTATATATATATATATATATATATATATATATACACACACATACAGTATATATGTATTCATTAAATATATACTGTAGGTATAGATATATATTGTAAAATATATATATATATATATATATATATATATATATATATATATATATATATATATATATATATGTATATATATTTAAAAATAAAAAGGACTTTTTCTTCTATGTGAAAAACATTGGAATGTAAAATATTTATAAGTACCTTCGGCTTTAGCACAGTTTGTGTAATGCGGTGTTGGGTTAGCGTGCAAGCGATGTGTTAGGTAATTTTGAACAGCGTACTCTATTGAAGCCTATGGGAGTATAAGTTAACGCGGTTGTGTATCTGAAGCCCTAAAGTTAGCACAAACTGGACTTTCGCTCTTGCGCAAACTTTTACTTCAAACTTGTAATACGCTAAGCACAGTTAGCACACAAGCAAAAAAAAATCCATTAGCATGCCACTTGTAATCTGGCACATAATGTAAATCAGTGAGAAGTCAATCGGTTACATTCCCAGACCCTTAAATATTCTATTATATGTAAAGCAGTGAAATGCATGCGGTTTTTTGTGATAAAATGTGAAGCTATTGGCTACATAGTTTAGCTCATTGTAAATAAAGCTCAAATATAAAAAAATATAAGTAACATCTCCAAAAACACTGAGGGCCAGATTACAAGTTGAACACAAAAATACAAGTGGTATGGAGCGTAAATATTGCTGGATTCCAATCCATACTGCTTGCATTTTTGCTCTGGTATTACAAGTCCTTGGTTAATATTATTGTGTGTGTGCTAGTATAGTGCAGGCTACACTATTCATATAGGATAGGTGCATCACATCCCTCATATAATAGATTTCTATGTGACCGGCACTAAATTTCATGTTGGATAATGCTTGAGCACCAACCTGATAGAGCACAAAAATTCTATTCACGTAGTGGAGTTTTTAGTTAAGCTCTTTGCAACATATTTTCCAAAATTTTAATGCACAATACGATACCAGTTATAACCTGTTTTCAAAAGCGTAAAAAGAGAGAGCAGTATTTTGGATTGCACTTCACGCAATAATTAAAGCTTCTACAAAACAGAGCTTACAGGGGGCGCCACATAGCATGAACCAGTATAATAGGTCACAATTCATAAGTGAAGGAAACAGGTGAAACGGTGATGCCCCACCAGGTGCTGTAGGAGTGAGCAGGCATGGGGGCTGTGCCTCTGGTATGTAGAAAACAGGATCTTAACCTCCCAATCATTACATTCTCCACAAAGGATGACTTCCCCAACACAGGCAGGTGCTCAGGATCCTTCGCTGCCCCACAGATGAATGGAAAGAAGAAAGCTCTTAAAGTACTCTAAGGAGGTAATCTAGTATTAGGAAGTCAAATCCAAAGCATTGGATATACTGGCAAAATAAAACAATTAGAGACCAGCGCAAAATGAATTGAATACAAACACCTATATATAAGGAAGATTCCCAATATTATTTCCAAAAGGACAAAAATTTAAATATAATACAAAATATAAGTGCGCAAAGTGGATGCTAAAGTATACAAAAAAGGTTTTTTTTAATGAAACTCAGAATTCTGAATGTTTGACCATGTGCAAAAATTCAAATCTAATATATTCAAAATGCAGAGAGGCTTTTATGGGTCCTCACACCAAAGGGTTAGAATTAATTCCCATATACTTCGATTAAATTAAATTAATGGTGAATACAAACATGAAACAAACCACATATGATTAAAATATAAATTGTATTTTATAATGCTTAAAAATGATATAAACAATTTGAAAATACTCTTTCTAAAATTATGAATCTAACATTTATTTATTTAATACAATTGATAGTGACCGGCCCTAACTTAAAAAACACATCTAAATTAATAACACATCTAAATTAATACCACATAAATTGATAAAAGGACAAATATGATCACAAAATAAAGTGTAAGTTTTTAGGACTCAGATGGAAACTTTGTAATTAGTCCCAAATGGAAAGTCCCAAACGATGTCCTTCCCAAGCTTTCCACAAAAGCACAATGCACGATGATAGGCAAGAAAAAACTTCTGATTCCTCCCAGCTGGTCCTGAGCAGCGTCTAGGTGGGAGACAGAAGCGTCCACTTGAAATTGGTGTATATAGTTTATACAACAAACAAATATCGGTACTTACACATAGGTACCGAAAGATCAGCGCCACGCCCGGCTCTCATCAAACACAGGTGTCCCGGTGTGTATAGGATCCACACAGGCTCTTCTCACAGCCTTAACACCAGCTCACTACAGAGAGTAGCCCAGGATGATGTAAAAATCAAGGCGCCAAACAGGATACACCCTATAGCGCTGCGGAATCTGTTGGCGCTCTACAAATAACCGATAATAATATATGTAAACTCGAGCAGTGACTACTTAGAAAATGTACATCAACGGGTTTCAAAAGCTGGGCCTAGCTTTTGAAACCCGTTGATGTACATTTTATAACTAGTCACTGCTCGAGTTTACATATATTATTATTATTATCGGTTATTTGTAGAGCGCCAACAGATTCCGCAGCGCTATAGGGTGTATCCTGTTTGGCGCCTTGATTTTTACATCATCCTGGGCTACTCTCTGTAGTGAGCTGGTGTTAAGGCTGTGAGAAGAGTCTGTGTGGATCCTATACACACCGGGACACCTGTGTTTGATGAGAGCCGGGCGCGGCGCTGATCTTTCGGTACCTATGTGCAAGTACCGATATTTGTTTGTTGTATAAACTATATACACCAATTTCAAGTGGACTCTTCTGTCTCCGACCTAGACGCTGCTCAGAACCAGCTGGGAGGAATCAGAAGTTTTTTCTTGCCTATCATCGTGCATTGTGCGTTTGTGGAAAGCTTGGGAAGGACATCGTTTGGGACTTTCCATTTGGGACTAATTACAATGTTTCCATCTGAGTCCTAAAAACTTACACTTTATTTTGTGATCATATTCGTCCTTTTATCAATTTATGTGGTATTAATTTAGATGTGTTATTAATTTAGATGTGTTTTTTAAGTTAGGGCCGGTCACTATCAATTGTATTAAATAAATAAATGTTAGATTCATAATGTTAGAGAGTATTTTCAAATTGTTTATATCATTTTTAAGCATTATAAAATACAATATATATTTTAATCATATGTGGTTTGTTTCATGTTTGTATTCACCATTAATTTAATTTAATCGAAGTATATGGGAATTAATTCTAACCCTTTGGTGTGAGGACCCATAAAAGCCTCTCTGCATTTTGAATATATTAGATTTGAATTTTTGCACATGGTCAAACATTCAGAATTCTGAGTTTAATTAAAAAAAACCTTTTTTGTATACTTTAGCATCCACTTTGCGCACTTATATTTTGTATTATATTTAAATTTTTATACTGGCAAAATACCATTCAAAATAAAATGTATTTATAAAACATGTTTAAAAACAAGCGACGAGTTTCTCAGTCCGAGTAACTGTTTTTTTCAGGCTTTTAAAATAAATGGTATCTGCCTTAATATGCACAAGTATACACACCAAAAAAAGTTAACGCTACTGTTAACAAGTTTGACTCCTCATTATCTACATGAAAGAAACCATTCCTCAACATCCAACAAATAAAGATCCCGCTAGAATATGTGCTAGAACTGTAAAATAAAAATGTGTACTGATAATCTCTCTCTCTCTTTCACACTCTCTCTCTCTCACACTCTCTCACACTCTCTCTCTCTCTCTCTCACACACTCTCTCACACTCTCTCACAGTCTCTCTCACACTCTCTCTCTCTCTCTCACACTTTCTCTCTGTCTCTCACACACTCGCTCTCACACTCTCTCTCACTCTTCTCCACATTAGGATGTTCTATTCAAGCAACACATTTCTCTGGCTGATCTGTGTACTGATAATCTCTCTCACACTCTCTCACACACACTCTCTCACACACTTTCTCTCTCTCTCACACACTCGCTCTCACACTCTCTCTCACTCTTCTCCACATTAGGATGTTCTATTCAAGCAACACATTTCTCTGGCTGATCTGTGTACTGATAATCTCTCTCACACTCTCTCACACACACTCTCTCACACTCTCTCTCTCACACTCTCTCTCTCACACACTTTCTCTCTCTCATACACTCTCTCTCACACTCTCTCACACTCTCTCTTTCTCACACTCTCTCTCTCTCTCTCTCTCTCTCTCACACACACACACTCTCTCTCTCTCTCTCACACTCTCTCTCTCTCTCTCATACACTCTCACATTTCTCTGGCTGATCTGTGTAAGTTTTCCTTAATACAGTGCAGCCAGATGTTTGAAGAGAACAGTCAAACACAGAGCAGCAATGCACATCAGCAGTGCACTGATTAATGTCTGGTTCACAGGGATTTTTTTTCAACCTAGCCTTCCCGGGTCTGCAAAGCTGTAACTCCTGAATATAAGACGTTCTTGTGAGCAATTTACCTTTTTTATTACTACATTTTTACCTTATAATTATGTCACGTTAGGCCAAGGGCAAAAAAAACTAATTTAAGCAAGAGACATTTGAAAAACTTTATTTTTTTTCTCTGCAGCTAATTTGCAATGCAATTTTCAACTGCTGCAATATATTATAAAACTTAAAAAAATGCTTTATGCTCCAGATAATCAACACATTGCAACTGATCTTTAAGTTTAAAATGTAATTTAATTTCAAAATCACCTGCAAAGAAATTTTAAACTTTTTATTTTTATTGAGGTGAAAATAGCATGTACAGACAGTCACATCAAACAGGTTACAATTTCAACAAGCATCAGAGTGACATGACAAATCATTCCAGGCACCTCATTTTTTTGTTGTAGGTACATAGTGCCCTCTAAACAAACCGGTCCAATCGAGGGACCAGAGACCGTAATAAACCATTGAGGACATTTTGTTGAAGTTAACAATAAAAAGACCAGTATCAGTGTGTATGAAATAAAGGCAAGCTATGGATTTAACATACATTACCCAAAAAGTAGAGGTACAGAGAAGGCATCAAAATTACTCTTCCAACTGATATCCGTGATGTACCAGAATAGACCACAGTTGCCACTGTAGGCAAAGTTAGATATTAACACTGAACATTGATGGAGACATAAACATTAATAAAACTATTATACTAGACAAACTTCAGAAAACCAGAATCTAATAAACAGAGGAAAATTTCCTAAATTAGGGACCGGAGAACCTTATCACATGAATGCAGGGGAAAACTTAGCCATGGTTCTTTGGGTTGGGCAGAGACTGCTTAACTCTGCCAGAAAGAAGTGCGGAGGAAAGAGTGTTCAACCATACCACACAAGAGTGGTGGGGGGGCAGAAGATAGGCCAATAATAGTATACCCTATCATTGCTGATTAACATACTCAGCAACTAAATAAGCTTTAGCATTAATGAGAGAATAATAAAGAGGTTTCTGAAATAACCAGTTCTCAAGTACTCACATGATGAATGGTATTCTATACGCACTGCATATTTATAGCTCTAAAAGAAGTGTATACTTTGAGCAGAACTTTCTAAAGAGAAAAATTAAATGACAATATTAACTTATTATCTGGTATATGGCACTATAGTGGGGGCAATGTCTTCTAAATTTACTACTTGGGACATAGGGTTAAAACAGTAGCAGTACATGGCAGGTGTACATCAGCAATCAGAAGAAGTAGCGTACTTTCTGAATCGGAGTAAACCCTAGCAGTTCCCATAGTTAAATTCTTACACAACTACTTTTAAGCACAGTTATATTTACAGTGTTTAAAAAGGTATGACACAGACTAATACACCCAATCATGGGGAGAGCTGGCCACACTCTCTATAAGCTATATGACAGGAAAGCTGAGTGCAGAGAGCTTACTGTGCATTCATATGAAATGGGGAGCAATTAGTAATACCAAATCTCTGAATTGCACATATCAAGTAGAAATCCATTCCGCCATAGATAATTTTTTAGCAATTAAACATAACACTAGTCACCTAGCAGTAGGGCTACAGCATAATGGGAAGATGTAGTTTTATAAGTGTATCAGCCAACAGCCCCTTAAATGAATCTGACATATTAGCTTAAGGAATATATAATTTATATAGAAGTGGGTGACCATTGGAGCCTGATCCAAAAATACAAGGAGATATTTGTGTAGGGCTCAGATGGGGACTCACAAAGTACATCCCCTAAATATAGATCGGCAGCAACCAATCGTCACATCAACGCCCCTTAGCTCGGAGTAAGTTTTTAAACTATTCTCAGCATATTAAAATGACTATATCTAAAATGTACATCTCATATCAGTCACACAGTAAACATAGAGGAAACAGGAAAAATACACCATACACTGTGCCAAAAGATAAGTGGAGTACAAATGCTTATTAAACGCCCATATTGTGAGCCCATCCATATAAGAGTATTTATATTTGTGTACACAGGAACAAGGAAAAAGTACAATATCAGGTTTTTTATACTGTGGGGTAGCATAGCAGAGGGAGTCCTCAAGATGTTAGGCAGTCTTGGTGGGTATAGCATGCCCAAAATCACCTCCTTCCATACACCCCCTTTATCCAACACCTGTTCTAATTGACCGTATCAGTCTAGGTATGGTTTGCAATTCAGCCCAGAGATCCCAAGGGGAGTAATGGCACTTAGCCCGGTACATCTGCAGGTTCTGACGTATGCTTGGTAATGCTGGAGCACTGCTCTGCAGTGCCTGCTTCTATGTGCGAGTGGCTATATTGTATTTTCCTCCAAGCGTGCAAGCCGTTTATAGCGGCAGAGGGAGAGTGAGGCTCCATCTTGGGGCTTGTACCTACTGATGTCAATGACAAGGAGCCCGCCTGGAGAGTTGTAGGTGCTATGTTGCACTGTGACTTTTGTAGTGCTCTGCGTTCTTCTGCGATGTTGTCGCGGCGTGTTCGCACTGCTTGAATTGTGCCAACAAGAGCATCGAGCCTCTCGCACATCCTCTTTCCATGTTCCTCCAGCAAATCTCTGATTGCAGAATAAGATGCTTGGGTCTCAATGTCGGGCAAAAGTGCACTATAGCGATCATTAGGCATTATATTACAGCAGAGGCTTAGAGGGTTCTTAAGTGCTTTTAAGTACTGAGGATACTATCCCTTCCAGGCAGACCACTCTACCAAAATGGTGCTCCAATGTGTGGCGGGCAGCTCCGAGGCAGTTTTTTAGTTCAATATTGTACTCACAACCACCAATTATTTATCAGCATGTCCTAAGCTTCTCCCTGTGCCATTACCCTTTGGGTACGATAGTTGTTTTCAGGGTTCCAGTTGTCAATAGGGCTATCTTGGAAACTGTGCGTTTGTGATAGTAGTTGGACTGAAAGTAAGGGGGGGGGAATAATGCACACCTTATAAAACTTTATCCCAATGTTTTATAGAAATTGGCTGAGGTGATGGTAGGTGGCGCAAATCAATGCTGATTCCCTGTAGTGAAGTGTTACTATCTCAATGTTATTATTATTAGTTACGTGAGTTCGTGGTGAATTCTATTTGCTTATTTTAAATTGCTAATAGTATCGATTTCTATTAATATTATAGATTTCTATTAATAATATACTCCTTATATAAATAAAAAGCCTTTAGGTTGGTAAATATAAAAACAATTTATTCTCACAATATGTAAAAATGTATACACTTTATGTACTATTGACACTGGTGTCTAAGTTACTATAAAAGATACTATAAAATAGACAAACATAAAATACAATTTCAAGTTAAAATGATATAATTTCAAGTTTAAAATGTAACTAATACGTTGAGTGTTAGTGTTACACTTTACTTATTTCCACAGTAAGGCCTAATTTCAAGGGTATGTTGCAATATTATTGACATTCATATACTTTAGCAATAAACAGCTATTAGTCTTGGTTTTTTAACGTTAAGACCTTACAGTTTTGGCCGAGTATATGTGATAATACACTATATTCTAATAGTGCTGGTTGTGCTGTTTTAACAGTGCTCTAAAGTACCTTGAAGTGTATCCGTCTGTTGATACTGTATCCGTTGGGGAATATTGCGGTTAAATATATGCCGCTGCTTGATTCCCTTTAGTGTGTCCGTCTAATGACACGTTTTAAGTTTGAGAATACTGCGGTTAAATAAATGCCGCTGTTTGATTTTCTTAAGTGACTGGGTTTGCTGGATGAGTTGTGATGTTAGATCTCTCAGGCGGTTAAATATATGCCGCTGCGGTGACTTTGTTGCAGTTTAAGTTCAACCTGCAATAAAAATGTGGATGATGTTATTCACACTGACGTGAATGTTTCCTGCGGTTTCCCGTGACCGCTTGAACCGCTTGAAGTGTTGTCGGTCAGTGACCGATCTGGCTCTTCAAGGATGGTGGTTCCTGATATTTTGTCCGTCGGGTGTGAGGTCTTTATCGCTTCAGATGTTGATTCTTCTGCTTCCGTTTACTGTCGGTCAGTGACCGATCTGGCTGTGTTCTTAGATGTTTAGATGGATGCGCTCTTCTTGTGTCCTGTAGTCCTGCAAATCCGTGTGAGGGTGCTCGGGTATCAACGCGTTTCGGCTTCAAAGCCTTTCTCAAGATACCAGATGAGTGGATTAGCCTGCTATTTATACCTGTTTCGGTTAACTGTTAAACTGCCAGTATGATGTTATTCCAGTTTTCACTTTTGGTTAGTTTGTGAATTTGAGGATGTTAACATTCAACAAGACTTGATTCTGGTTAAATTATCTTTCTTACATACTTTCTGATATTTTTACTTTCTGATATTCTTATTTTTACATGTTTATACTTTATCGATTGTGAATAGTCATTTCTTATTTTGCATAATATTGCAACATGGCTATAAGGAGTATGTATTAATTATACAACATAATTTAATTTTGGGTATTTTTCATACACTTATGTTTCTACTTTGTCGTATGTGAGTGTTCATTTTTGTTGTGCATATTTTGGAGTGTGTTGTTACGTTTCCCTGATGTTGCGCTGGTTCGTATTTGGGCATAAAAATCATAATTAGCTTAGATCAGATTGTAGGTAAAATCAATATGCAATTTATAATATCGAAATTGCTTGGAAATTGATTGGGGTTAGATCGTTACTTTATTATCTACTATAGGTTTTATATACCCTGATTTTGTAGGTCTGAAGTTGCCACACCTATAAATTTGAATTTCCAAATCTGTTACTTCTTGTACTTCGTTGACGGACTTTAACAAGTGTATATCCCTAAAAAACGTAGTCTAAATTTGGGTTGGTACAACATTAACTCCGGATATAGAGTATAACGGTGAACTGGTACTTCTTTGACTTAGCGTCTTGGCTATTAAGGAGTATCATATAAGTTATTACGTGTGTCTAATAAATTATTAATAATTATAATATTGAATTTGATTATTCCTTAATATATTTTTTATTTTATATGACTTTACGTGATGTGAAATGTAATTATGAGTGTAATTAAAGTCCATAGACAATTAGGTTTGAAGTATACTACAGGATGGCGTTTAAGTCCATTTCACTGTTTAGACCTTTTGGGTATAGAGTACCCATTTCAAATATTAGTTTGGCTTCTTGGTGTAGAAGTTTTTTCCCTAGATTGCCTCCTCTGCTGTCTGGTTTAATCTTTCTAATGCCCCAAAATAGCATTTCATTTGGATTTCCTTTATGACATGTTTTAAAGTGTGCGTATAGTTTTGTGTTGTCTCTTTCTTTTTCAATACTTAGGATGTGCTCTCTCATCCTATCCTTCAACTTTCTGCTAGTTTGGCCTAAGTATTGAAGTTTGCAAGTGCATTCTATTAGATATATGATATTGGTATCCGTGCATCTGATAATATCATTAATTTTTACTTCTTTATTTGTCACAGTTGATCTGACTGATTTAGATTTGATACTGTGTTTACAAGATTTACACTCGTGGCATAGGAAAAAACCAGATATAATTTCATTGTTAAGGTCTTGTTGGGCGGTGTGGTTTTTTTGTTGTTGTCTATACTCGCTAGGTGCTAGGATATTTTTCAGACTTGTGGCTTTTCGAAATATAATATCTGGATGTTGTTTTAGTCTTTTCCCAAGGATAGGGTCACTTTTTGCAAGATGCCAGTGTTGCTTTATGATTTTTTCTATCTGTTTGTGTTGGCTGGAATATGTGGTGATGAATGGAATGTGATAGGGGTCTCTGTCTTCCTGTTTCTTCGTGTTATTTTTATCCTCCAGAAGGACCTTTCTATCTATTGATCTGACTTGTTTTTTTGTGTCTACTAGAGTTTTAGGGTGGTATCCCTTTTCGGCAAATCTTTTGTCTAAAACTTCAGCTTGTGTGTCGTAGTCTGTTACTTTGGTACAATTCCTTCTTATTCTCGAATACTGTCCTTTAGGTATATTATTTTTCCATTTTGTATGATGGCAACTTTTATAGTCAATGTAGCTATTTGCATCTACTTTTTTAAAAAAAGTTGTTGTGGTGATCTCGTTATTTATTATGGCTATCTCTATGTCTAGAAAGCTAATTTTAGTTTTGTTATATTCATGTGTAAATTTTAAACCGAAGTCGTTATTGTTAAAGTCTAGTATGAACTCCTCTAGTAGTTCATCATCTCCTCTCCAAATGATGAATATGTCATCTATGAACCGTTTGTAGAGCACGAGATTCGCACCCCACGGAGTGTTCGATAAAAATTGCTCCTCAAAATGTCCTACAAATAAATTGGCATAACTGGGTGCGAATCTCGTGCCCATAGCTGTTCCTCTTTTTTGTATATAATGGTTACCGTTGAAAGAAAAATAGTTATTTCTAAGTATGAATTCCATACATTGTAATATAAATTCTTTTTGGGGGTTTTTCATTTCACTGTCTTTCGTTAAAAAGGAATTTGTGGCTTCTAAGCCTTTTGAATGGTCTATGCAAGTGTATAGGCTACTTACATCGCAAGTAACTAAGATGTAGTTTTCTTTCCAATTGATATGGTCAATTAGATTCAGGAAATGCTTAGTGTCTCTTAAGTGGGAGGGTATGTTTTTTACATATTTTTGAAGAAAGAAGTCTGTGTATTGAGATAGGTTTGATGTCAGTGAATTTATTCCCGATATTATGGGACGTCCTGGGGGGTTGGTTAAATCCTTGTGGATTTTCGGTAGGAAATAAAAAACTGGGGTTCTGGGATGTTCTATCAGAATAAAGTTGAGTTCTTGGTTGTTTATTATGCCTTTGTCTTTAGCTGAGAGGATCATTTTATCTAAATTCTTTCTCATTTGCTCAATAGGGTTACCTGTTAATTTATTGTATGTTGTTTTGTCCCCTAATAATCTTTCGGCTTCTTTAAGATAATTTTCTGTGTCCATAATGACAACTCCTCCCCCTTTATCAGCCTGTTTTATAGTGATGTTTTTGTTCTCTTTAAGCTCTTTTAGGACCTCATTTTCTTTTTTACTTAAATTCCATTTGAGCTCTTTATTGTCTTCTAGTTTTTCAATATCCTCTTTTACATTTTTTTCAAATGTTTCAATCATGCTACCTTTTTCTTGAGTGGGATTAAAAGTGGATTTTTGTTTGAAATTAGTGTGAATATATTCTGATGTGTATTTACTGTTATTTTCCAAAGGGTTTCTCAAAAAATACTTTTTTAGAGCTAGTTTTCTTGTGAATTGATTCACATTTATCAGTGTTTCAAATTTGTTGATTTTACAGGACGGGGCAAATGATAGACCTTTGTTGAGTATTGTTTTTTGTTTGTCATTAAGTGTTAATTTGCTCAGATTAAAGATACCTTTAGGTTCTATTTGGATTTCTTCGTTGCTTTTTTTGAGTCTCCCTCCCCTTCCTCTGTTTCCTCTAATCTTCTTTTTCCTTTCGGTGGGTCGTGTGTTTGGTTTGGGCCTTCTTCTAAAAAAGATCTGTGGTTTATTGTTTTGGTGGATGTAGTGGGGGTTCTGGCTTCTTCTTCATGACTTAGTGCACTGTATCTGTTCTGGTGTTCTAAATTTCTTTCTGGTGGATGTGTGGTGGTGCTCTGTTTTTTAAAATTTTCTTTAGTTTTCGGTGATTGTGGTCTTTTAAAATTTTCCTTTGGTGTTTCCCTATCTACTTGTTCTTTATTTTGATTTCTCCAAGTGTGATTGTGGTTGTAATTATCATAATTGTGGTTTTCGAATCTTCGTTCCCCATAGTTTCTATAATTTTGAAAATGTGAATCTCTATTCTCATCTTGGTAGTGTTCATATTTGTTAAAACGTGAGTCTCTGTTATCACCTCTATACTGTTCATTATTATTGTAATAGTGTTCATTAGCATCTCTATAATTATTTCTGTAGTGGTGATTTCTATTTGAATTTTGGTAATGGTTTGAATTTTGGTAATCATTCTGTATATAGTTTCTGTGTTCTGGTGTATATTCCTCTCCCGTGTTGTGTCTAACACCTTCCTTGTGTGAATGTCCTGTGTCCCTTCTTCCAAGTAATTCTCTATTACTATGTTTATATTCATTATAAGTGTATTCGTTATTTCTGTAGTTGTCACGTCTGTAATTTCTATCTCTATCGTTGTCCCAGTTTCTGTATTGATTATAATGGTTACTTGGTCTTTGGAATCTATTCATGTAATTTCCTTTGTTATGATTGTGGTATCTATGATAGTTATAGTTGCTATCATTACGTGTTTGGTTTAAGGTCTTTCCTGTGTTTTGTTGTTCAATCTGCATGTTCCCTGTGTCAGGTTCATTAATGAATTTTTTATTACTAAAGAGTAATCTGTGATTGGGTTGTGTATCTTCATTGGTATTATCTGTTTGTCTTTTGTAGTCCTCAATGTCTCTATTGAATTTTTTCCATTTTATTTCTATTATGTCTTTGTTTAATTCACCTAGTTTTTTAGCTATTTCTTGTTGTTTTGTGTTCAAAGAATCTGTTAGGTCTGTATGTTCCAATTTTTCTTTATAATTTTGAATTTTGATCCCTAATTCCTGTGAAGTTATTTCTCTTGATTTTATAATTACTGTTATAAGTTTGAGGGAAGCTGTTTCCAGAATGTCAAACCACTCTTTACTATGTTCTTCATTTAGTTCGAACGTGCAATCTTTTTTAAGTCGTAGGCCCCTTGGGACCATGTTTTCTTTTATGTATTTGTTTAGGAAAGCTAACTCCAATTTTTGTTTTATTTCCTTAACCCCTTAATGACCACAGCACTTTTCCATTTTCTGTCCGTTTGGGACCAAGGCTATTTTTACATTTTTGCGGTGTTTGTGTTTAGCTGTAATTTTCTTCTTACTCATTTACTGTACCCACACATATTATATACCGTTTTTCTCGCCACTAAATGGACTTTCTAAAGATACCATTATTTTCATCATATCTTATAATTTACTATAAAAAAAAATATAAAATATGAGGAAAAATTGAAAAAAACACACTTTTTCTAACTTTGACCCCCAAAATCTGTTACATATCTACAACCACCAAAAAACACCCATGCTAAATAGTTTCAAAATTTTGTCCTGAGTTTAGAAATACCCAATGTTTACATGTTCTTTGCTTTTTGTGCAAGTTATAGGGCCATAAATACAAGTAGCACTTTGCTATTTCCAAACCACTTTTTTCCAAAATTAGCGCTAGTTACATTAGAACACTAATATCTTTCAGGAATCCCTGAATATCCCTTGACATGTATATATTTTTTTTTAGTAGACATCCCAAAGTATTGATCTAGGACAATTTTGGTATATTTCATACCACCATTTCACCGCCAAATGCGATCAAATACAAAAAATCGTTCACTTTTTCACAAATTTTTTCACAAACTTTTGGTTTCTCACTGAAATTATTTACAAACAACTTGTGCAATTATGGCATACATGGTTGTAAATTCTTCTCTGGGATCCCCTTTGTTCAGAAATAGCAGACATATATGGCTTTGGCGTTGCTTTTTGGTAATTAGAAGGCCGCTAAATGCCACTGCGCACCACAAGTGTATTATGCCCAGCAGTTAAGGGGTTAATTAGGGAGCTTTTAGGGAGCTTGTAGGGTTAATTTTAGCTTTAGTGTAGTATAGTAGACAACCCCAAGTATTGATCTAGGCACATTTTGGTATATTTCATGCCACCATTTCACCGCCAAATGCGATCAAATTGAAAAAAAAGTTAAATTTTTCACAATTTTAGGTTTCTCACTGAAATAATTTACAAACAGCTTGTGCAATTATGGCACAAATGGTTGTAAATACTTGTCTGGGATCCCCTTTGTTCAGAAATAGCAGACATATATGACTTTGGCGTTGCTTTCTGGTAATTAGAAGGCCGCTAAATCCTGCTGCGCCTCACACGTGTATTATGGCTAGCAGTGAAGGGGTTAATTAGGGAGTTTGTAGGGAGCTTGCAGGGTTAATTTTAGCTTTAGTGTAGAGATCAGCCTCCCACCTGACACATCCCACTCCCTGATCCCTCCCAAACAGCTCCCTTCCCTCCCCCACCCCACAATTGTCCCCGCCATCTTAAGTACTGGCAGAAAGTCTGCCAGTACTAAAATAAAAGGGTTTTTTAAAAAAAATAAAAAAATTTTTTAGCATATTTACATATGCTAGGGTGTAGGATCCCCCCCTTAGCCCCCAACCTCCCTGATCCCCCCCAAAACCGCTCTCTAACCCTCCCCTCTGCCTCATTGGGGGCCATCTTGGGTACTGGCAGCTGTCTGCCAGTACCCAGTTTGCAAAAAAAAGTGCTTTTTTTATTTTTTTGGGGCTTTTTTCTGTAGTGTAGCTTCGCCCCCCCACACAGACAATCCCCCACCACCTTGCTGATCTTTTTTTTTTTTCCAGATTTCGATATTTATACATTTTTTATTAAATCATTTTCTGTAGTGTAGCGGTTCCCACCCGCTCCCTCCCCGTGCACGCGCCCGCCCCCCGCCCTCCCGTGCACGCGCGCGCGTCCGTGCGCGCCCCTGCTCGTCCCCGCCCACGATCCCGCCCCCCCCTGCACATAACCAGGGCCATCGATGGCCGCCACCCGCCTCCCGGTCCGGCTCCCACCCACCAACGCAGGTAGCCACCGATCTCCGGTGCAGAGAGGGCCACAGAGTGGCTCTCTCTGCACCGGATGGCTACCAAAGGTTATTGCAGGATGCCTCCATATCGAGGCATCACTGCAATAACCGGAAAGCAGCTGGAAGCGAGCAGGATCGCTTCCAGCTGCTTTCCAAACCGAGGACGTGCAGGGTACGTTCTCAGGCATTAACTGCCTTTTTTTTGAGGACGTACCCTGCACGTCCTCGGTCGTTAAGGGGTTAAATAGAATGTTTTCTAATTCACTTATAGTGTCTTTCTCATTGATATAATCTATTTTATTAAAATTTGAATTCACGGGGTCAATTTTATTTGAAATATCCTCAAGGATGTTATTTCTAGTATTAAATATGTCCATTCTTCCGGTGTTTCTAACTTGGTAACCTTTCTTATCAGTCTAGGGATAAATTAATGTATGTGCGTTTGTGATAGTAGTTGGACTGAAAGTAAGGGGGGGGAATAATGCACACCTTATAAAACTTTATCCCAATGTTTTATAGAAATTGGCTGAGGTGATGGTAGGTGGCGCAAATCAATGCTGATTCCCTGTAGTGAAGTGTTACTATCTCAATGTTATTATTATTAGTTACGTGAGTTCGTGGTGAATTCTATTTGCTTATTTTAAATTGCTAATAGTATCGATTTCTATTAATATTATAGATTTCTATTAATAATATACTCCTTATATAAATAAAAAGCCTTTAGGTTGGTAAATATAAAAACAATTTATTCTCACAATATGTAAAAATGTATACACTTTATGTACTATTGACACCGGTGTCTAAGTTACTATAAAAGATACTATAAAATAGACAAACATAAAATACAATTTCAAGTTAAAATGATATAATTTCAAGTTTAAAATGTAACTAATACGTTGAGTGTTAGTGTTACACTTTACTTATTTCCACAGTAAGGCCTAATTTCAAGGGTATGTTGCAATATTATTGACATTCATATACTTTAGCAATAAACAGCTATTAGTCTTGGTTTTTTAACGTTAAGACCTTACAGTTTTGGCCGAGTATATGTGATAATACACTATATTCTAATAGTGCTGGTTGTGCTGTTTTAACAGTGCTCTAAAGTACCTTGAAGTGTATCCGTCTGTTGATACTGTATCCGTTGGGGAATATTGCGGTTAAATATATGCCGCTGCTTGATTCCCTTTAGTGTGTCCGTCTAATGACACGTTTTAAGTTTGAGAATACTGCGGTTAAATAAATGCCGCTGTTTGATTTTCTTAAGTGACTGGGTTTGCTGGATGAGTTGTGATGTTAGATCTCTCAGGCGGTTAAATATATGCCGCTGCGGTGACTTTGTTGCAGTTTAAGTTCAACCTGCAATAAAAATGTGGATGATGTTATTCACACTGACGTGAATGTTTCCTGCGGTTTCCCGTGACCGCTTGAACCGCTTGAAGTGTTGTCGGTCAGTGACCGATCTGGCTCTTCAAGGATGGTGGTTCCTGATATTTTGTCCGTCGGGTGTGAGGTCTTTATCGCTTCAGATGTTGATTCTTCTGCTTCCGTTTACTGTCGGTCAGTGACCGATCTGGCTGTGTTCTTAGATGTTTAGATGGAAGCGCTCTTCTTGTGTCCTGTAGTCCTGCAAATCCGTGTGAGGGTGCTCGGGTATCAACGCGTTTCGGCTTCAAAGCCTTTCTCAAGATACCAGATGAGTGGATTAGCCTGCTATTTATACCTGTTTCGGTTAACTGTTAAACTGCCAGTATGATGTTATTCCAGTTTTCACTTTTGGTTAGTTTGTGAATTTGAGGATGTTAACATTCAACAAGACTTGATTCTGGTTAAATTATCTTTCTTACATACTTTCTGATATTTTTACTTTCTGATATTCTTATTTTTACATGTTTATACTTTATCGATTGTGAATAGTCATTTCTTATTTTGCATAATATTGCAACATGGCTATAAGGAGTATGTATTAATTATACAACATAATTTAATTTGGGGTATTTTTCATACACTTATGTTTCTACTTTGTCGTATGTGAGTGTTCATTTTTGTTGTGCATATTTTGGAGTGTGTTGTTACGTTTCCCTGATGTTGCGCTGGTTCGTATTTGGGCATAAAAATCATAATTAGCTTAGATCAGATTGTAGGTAAAATCAATATGCAATTTATAATATCGAAATTGCTTGGAAATTGATTGGGGTTAGATCGTTACTTTATTATCTACTATAGGTTTTATATACCCTGATTTTGTAGGTCTGAAGTTGCCACACCTATAAATTTGAATTTCCAAATCTGTTACTTCTTGTACTTCGTTGACGGACTTTAACAAGTGTATATCCCTAAAAAACGTAGTCTAAATTTGGGTTGGTACAACATTAACTCCGGATATAGAGTATAACGGTGAACTGGTACTTCTTTGACTTAGCGTCTTGGCTATTAAGGAGTATCATATAAGTTATTACGTGTGTCTAATAAATTATTAATAATTATAATATTGAATTTGATTATTCCTTAATATATTTTTTATTTTATATGACTTTACGTGATGTGAAATGTAATTATGAGTGTAATTAAAGTCCATAGACAATTAGGTTTGAAGTATACTACAGGATGGCGTTTAAGTCCATTTCACTGTTTAGACCTTTTGGGTATAGAGTACCTATTTCAAATATTAGTTTGGCTTCTTGGTGTAGAAGTTTTTTCCCTAGATTGCCTCCTCTGCTGTCTGGTTTAATCTTTCTAATGCCCCAAAATAGCATTTCATTTGGATTTCCTTTATGACATGTTTTAAAGTGTGCGTATAGTTTTGTGTTGTCTCTTTCTTTTTCAATACTTAGGATGTGCTCTCTCATCCTATCCTTCAACTTTCTGCTAGTTTGGCCTAAGTATTGAAGTTTGCAAGTGCATTCTATTAGATATATGATATTGGTATCCGTGCATCTGATAATATCATTAATTTTTACTTCTTTATTTGTCACAGTTGATCTGACTGATTTAGATTTGATACTGTGTTTACAAGATTTACACTCGTGGCATGGGAAAAAACCAGATATAATTTCATTGTTAAGGTCTCGTTGGGCGGTGTGGTTTTTTTGTTGTTGTCTATACTCGCTAGGTGCTAGGATATTTTTCAGACTTGTGGCTTTTCGAAATATAATATCTGGATGTTGTTTTAGTCTTTTCCCAAGGATAGGGTCACTTTTTGCAAGATGCCAGTGTTGCTTTATGATTTTTTCTATCTGTTTGTGTTGGCTGGAATATGTGGTGATGAATGGAATGTGATAGGGGTCTCTGTCTTCCTGTTTCTTCGTGTTATTTTTATCCTCCAGAAGGACCTTTCTATCTATTGATCTGACTTGTTTTTTTGTGTCTACTAGAGTTTTAGGGTGGTATCCCTTTTCGGCAAATCTTTTGTCTAAAACTTCAGCTTGTGTGTCGTAGTCAGTTACTTTGGTACAATTCCTTCTTATTCTCGAATACTGTCCTTTAGGTATATTATTTTTCCATTTTGTATGGTGGCAACTTTTATAGTCAATGTAGCTATTTGCATCTACTTTTTTAAAAAAAGTTGTTGTGGTGATCTCGTTATTTATTATGGCTATCTCTATGTCTAGAAAGCTAATTTTAGTTTTGTTATATTCATGTGTAAATTTTAAACCGAAGTCGTTATTGTTAAAGTCTAGTATGAACTCCTCTAGTAGTTCCTCATCTCCTCTCCAAATGATGAATATGTCATCTATGAACCGTTTGTAGAGCACGAGATTCGCACCCCACGGAGTGTTCGATAAAAATTGCTCCTCAAAATGTCCTACAAATAAATTGGCATAACTGGGTGCGAATCTCGTGCCCATAGCTGTTCCTCTTTTTTGTATATAATGGTTACCGTTGAAAGAAAAATAGTTATTTCTAAGTATGAATTCCATACATTGTAATATAAATTCTTTTTGGGGTTTTTTCATTTCACTGTCTTTCGTTAAAAAGGAATTTGTGGCTTCTAAGCCTTTTGAATGGTCTATGCAAGTGTATAGGCTACTTACATCGCAAGTAACTAAGATGTAGTTTTCTTTCCAATTGATATGGTCAATTAGATTCAGGAAATGCTTAGTGTCTCTTAAGTGGGAGGGTATGTTTTTTACATATTTTTGAAGAAAGAAGTCTGTGTATTGAGATAGGTTTGATGTCAGTGAATTTATTCCCGATATTATGGGACGTCCTGGGGGGTTGGTTAAATCCTTGTGGATTTTCGGTAGGAAATAAAAAACTGGGGTTCTGGGATGTTCTATCAGAATAAAGTTGAGTTCTTGGTTGTTTATTATGCCTTTGTCTTTAGCTGAGAGGATCATTTTATCTAAATTCTTTCTCATTTGCTCAATAGGGTTACCTGTTAATTTATTGTATGTTGTTTTGTCCCCTAATAATCTTTCGGCTTCTTTAAGATAATTTTCTGTGTCCATAATGACAACTCCTCCCCCTTTATCAGCCTGTTTTATAGTGATGTTTTTGTTCTTTTTAAGCTCTTTTAGGACCTCATTTTCTTTTTTACTTAAATTCCATTTGAGCTCTTTATTGTCTTCTAGTTTTTCAATATCCTCTTTTACCTTTTTTTCAAATGTTTCAATCATGCTACCTTTTTCTTGAGTGGGATTAAAAGTGGATTTTTGTTTGAAATTAGTGTGAATATATTTACTGTTATTTTCCAAAGGGTTTCTCAAAAAATACTTTTTTAGAGCTAGTTTTCTTGTGAATTGATTCACATTTATCAGTGTTTCAAATTTGTTGATTTTACAGGACGGGGCAAATGATAGACCTTTGTTGAGTATTGTTTTTTGTTTGTCATTAAGTGTTAATTTGCTCAGATTAAAGATACCTTTAGGTTCTATTTGGATTTCTTCGTTGCTTTTTTTGAGTCTCCCTCCCCTTCCTCTGTTTCCTCTAATCTTCTTTTTCCTTTCGGTGGGTCGTGTGTTTGGTTTGGGCCTTCTTCTAAAAAAGATCTGTGGTTTATTGTTTTGGTGGATGTAGTGGGGGTTCTGGCTTCTTCTTCATGACTTAGTGCACTGTATCTGTTCTGGTGTTCTAAATTTCTTTCTGGTGGATGTGTGGTGGTGCTCTGTTTTTTAAAATTTTCTTTAGTTTTCGGTGATTGTGGTCTTTTAAAATTTTCCTTTGGTGTTTCCCTATCTACTTGTTCTTTATTTTGATTTCTCCAAGTGTGATTGTGGTTGTAATTATCATAATTGTGGTTTTCGAATCTTCGTTCCCCATAGTTTCTATAATTTTGAAAATGTGAATCTCTATTCTCATCTTGGTAGTGTTCATATTTGTTAAAACGTGAGTCTCTGTTATCACCTCTATACTGTTCATTATTATTGTAATAGTGTTCATTAGTATCTCTATAATTATTTCTGTAGTGGTGATTTCTATTTGACTTTTGGTAATGGTTTGAATTTTGGTAATCATTCTGTATATAGTTTCTGTGTTCTGGTGTATATTCCTCTCCCGTGTTGTGTCTAACACCTTCCTTGTGTGAATGTCCTGTGTCCCTTCTTCCAAGTAATTCTCTATTACTATGTTTATATTCATTATAAGTGTATTCGTTATTTCTGTAGTTGTCACGTCTGTAATTTCTATCTCTATCGTTGTCCCAGTTTCTGTATTGATTATAATGGTTACTTGGTCTTTGGAATCTATTCATGTAATTTCCTTTGTTATGATTGTGGTATCTATGATAGTTATAGTTGCTATCATTACGTGTTTGGTTTAAGGTCTTTCCTGTGTTTTGTTGTTCAATCTGCATGTTCCCTCACGTAACTAATAATAATAACATTGAGATAGTAACAGTTCACTACAGGGAATCAGCATTGATTTGCGCCACCTGCCATCACCTCAGCCTATCTTGGAAACTGTATACACGGAGCTCCCAGATCATGCAACCATCTTAGTCGTTGGGCAACTCCGCCCCCCCCACCTGCAAAGAAATTTCATCACAGAAAGTGAAAAAAGTTCTGCCTCTGAGGTGTGCACAAATATACACTTCCTGTTAGTTTATCCAAATTGAACAGTTTAACATTTCTTTTAAAAGGACAGTCAACGCTTGCGGTAACATTATGCCATATTGAAAAATAAAAAACAAAGATCCGCATGCAGCATAGCCCTTTTGCCTTGCCTACTTGAATCCAATCCTCGGTCAGAAATCGCAAGCACGTGCAATTTCTGACCGAGGATTGGATTCTGATTTGCTGATCATTTGAAGAAGAAGGTAGCTACGTAACAATGGGGGGGAGGCAAGGCAAAAGGGCTATGCTGCATGCGGATCTTCGTTTTTTATTTTTCAATATCGCATAATGTTACAGCAAGTGTTGACTGTCCCTTTAACTATTAACTTTTTTATGGTGTTCTTTGCATGTATAGACATTTATTAATTGAATGTCTTTTAAAGTAAAATACCATATATCATCTCACCCAATAATATCTTGTCTTCTTTATCCACAGGTGTATTTTTATGACCATGACTATATGGATATACTCTTCTCTGATATCTTTTCTCCCTGTCATGCAAGGCTGGAATGAAATACCTGGGATTGATTTTGATAATGGGAAAGAATGCATCTTTGTGACCAACTGGACCTTTGCCATCGTTGCATCTTCATTGGCTTTCTATATTCCTTTTATGATCATGTGCAGCATGTACTTCTTTATCTACAGAGCATCCCGATTAAAAGCCACTCGGATTGTGTCTCAGACATTGGATCTACATTACCACCCAAACAGTCAGCGTCAAAACAATTTGCAATTGGAAAACAAAGCCACTAGGACAATGGGTATTATTATTTCGGTCTTTGTCATGTGCTGGTTGCCATATTTTGTCCTGAATGTCTGGATTGCCGCAAAAGGTTCTGGTTCTCCAAGTACTGTCCTGGTCAATGCTTTCAAGTATATTACATGGTTGGGGTACTGCAATTCTACAATCAACCCCATGCTGTATGCTTTCTTAAACCGGGATTTCCAGAGGGCTCTTAAGAAGTTACTTATTTGTAGGCGATGGAGTTCTCAGGTTGATATTGGTGATGATATGGTCTCTATTGTGACATTTTCCAAAACGGCACAGGATCCAGAATACAACATTAAACTGCCAATATCAAACTGTGTCCTAAAGAGCAAACAGGCAATGAAATGTACGCCAACATTACATTACTAATCAGGACAGTTTCATAATACAGTTAACAATCATAAACTACAATTAATAATTGGTGCATTTAGGAAGAAGATCAACCGATTACTTCCCTAATAACCGTATTTCTTTTGCTGTAAACGTTGAAATCTCTGTCACAACACATTTGTATATTTAAACCATATATTTATATTCTTCCAGCGGTAACTAAAAGCACTTATTTATTTCAGGCATTTGTCCATAAAAAAAGACTGTGTACGGATAAAATATATTTGTTATAACTGAAGTGTAAAAGGAATTGATTTTTGAAATGAGAGGATTTTTCATGTATATTTTCTATGTTTCTATATCTACTGTATGTATTCCACTGTACGACATACACCTTTTCTATCATTTGTAAGGAACATTTTACTATTTAATCTCTGTGATCTCACAGCATGCAGATTGACTCATTGTACTACAAACATCCCTTGGGTATATGGCAGACAGCTTGTTCAAGGCAGGCTTTGAAAAACAATGCATTTAACTGACAGCAATTTCACAGCTCAAACAAACAGAAAACATGACTTAAATACCAATCACTGTGACGTGCTGCAAAACTCTAGCAACTTATTTCCAATCATATGGGTCAGCTATGGCATGGAAATAAACAACAGGATTTTTTTAATGATTATGTCTCTAAACCAATTGTCTTCCTTATGAATAATAACAATAATATTAATAATAGTAATTATAATAATAATAAAAATGATTGTTGTGTTTATGCAGTTTACATTTATTTTATTTATTTTGGAGAGTATTTAACTGTTACACAGAGGGACATAAAACACATTGAAGTTGTAATATAAAAGGGTAAATTATGTGCAGCAAGAATCTGTATAACTTTCATTATCTGTTTTGCTTCATTTTCCAGCGATTTACCTAAAATTGTGGGCTTTCAATAAGATGCGGCTAAACAGTGATAGTTTTGCTAACAGAATTATGGGGATTTGCTTTGTCTACTTCAGTAGAAAGTCTGGATTGGCCCTTCCGAGTAAGGTAAGTTGTGGTAGTGGGTTTTGGCCATTAAAAAGCTCTTTATTGTTTCCTACAACAATCTATGCAGTGTTTTTTGTTGTTATTATTCTGAATTGAGTGTCTGTATTTCATGCACAATTGATGTTGAATATGTCACATTCAAACACACACTCACATTATACGGCCATAACAGTACCAGATATGCAGCTGTTGGTTTCTGTGCATTTATCTTTTTGGCATTTTAAGGGTACTGGTTTGCATGATGGGAGGAGGTTTACTTTTATTATGCAAGATTACAAGTTGTGCGTTAAACCTGGTGCGTAAATAACGCAAAAAAATGAGCGGTATCGCACTCTCTATAGCGCTGCCATTACAAGTTACCGAAAAACCTTCTTTTGTTGTGCAGTATGGTGCGTTAAGCTCTATCCCGCACATAACCAAAGGCCTGACTTGACGTGCTTGTGCACGTTTTCATCCATAGATAACAATGGAAAGAAAGGGGCATATTTATCAAGCTCCGAATGGAGCTTGATGCCCTGTGTTTCTGGCGAGCCTGCAGGCTCGCCAGAAACAGCAGTTATGAAGCAGCGGTCACAAAGACAGCTGCTCCATAACCTGTCCGCCTGCTCTGAGCAGGCGGACAGACATCGTCGGAAATCAACCCGATCGAGTACGATCGAGTTGATTGACACCCCCCTGCTGGCGGCCTATTGGCCGTGAGTCTGCAGGGGGCGGCGTTGCACCAGCAGCTCTTGTGAGCTGCTGGTGCAATGCTGAATACGGAGAGCATTGCTCTCCGTATTCAGCGAGGTCTGGCAGACCTGATCCGCACTGTCGGATCAGGTCTGACAGACCTTGATAAATAGAGGCCAAAGTGTTAGAAAAAAAACAACACCTGCAATCCCGGAATGGCGATCGCTATAACGCAGTCCCCATTGATGTCTATGGGAAAAAGAAAGTTACATTAAAAACTAACACCGTAACATAAACCCCTAGTCTAAATACCCCTAATCTGCCTCCCCCGAGATTGCTGACACTAAATAAAGTGATTAACCCCTAAACAGCTGCCCCCGACATCGCCAACACAAAATAAACCTATTAACCGCTAAACCGCTGGCCCCCCACATCACAACTACTATAATGAAGCTATTAACCCCTAAACCACTGGCCCCCACATCGCTACTACTATAATAAAGATATTAACCCCTAAACCGCCGGCCCCCAACATCGCTAATACTATAATAAAGTTATCAACCCCAAAACCGCTGGCCCCCCACATCGCAACACACTTAATTAAACTATTAAACCCTAAACCTAACTATCCCTATACTTTAAATTAAATTTACAATATAACTATCTTAAAATAAATAAAAACTTACCTGTGAAATACATTAAATACTAAGATTAAACTATAAATTAACCTAACATTACTATATTAAAAAAAATAAAAATAAAAAAACTAAGCTACAAAATGAAAAAATCCTACAAAAAAATTAAAAAAACCTAACATTACAAAAAATACACTAAAATTACGAAAAACAAAAAAACGCTAAGATTATAGAAAATAATAAACTAAATTATTAAAAATGATAAAAATTAAATCTAATCTAATAGCCCTATAAAAACAAAAAAGACACCCCAAAAAGAAAACGCCTCCTAACCTAACAATAAACTACCAATAAGCCATAAAAGGGCATTTAGTAGGGCATTGCCCTAAGTTAAACAGCTCTTTTACATTGAAAAATTGCAAAGTCCCCCCTAACAGTAAAACCCCCCACCCAAACAACCCCCAAAATAAAAAAAAACCTAAGTCTAAAAAAAACACTAAGCTACCCATTGCCCCTAAAGGAGCATTTGTATGGGCATTGCCCTTAAAAGGGCATTCAGCTTTTTTACTGCCCATTAAAATAAAAAAGCCCTATTCTAAAATAAAAACCCACCCACACCCCCCCCCCAAAAAAACAAGTCTGACCCCCAAATAGGTACTCACCATTCCTGAAGTCTGGCCGAGAAGGTCTTCTTCCAGACGGCGACATCTTCATCCAGCGCGGGAACCTCTTCTATCTTGATCCAGGGTGAAGGCGGCGCGGAGCGGAGGCTACAGTGGAACAGGACCGGTGAACGCGGAACCATACAGTGTGGAGGATCCTTTTCGTATGATCGTCACCGCACACTGAGGATTTATATTGGGGTACCGTTGTACTATTTGCGAAGTTGGGGGATGGCGGTTTAAGGGGTAATAGGTAATTTATGGGTGTTAGTGTACTTTGTAACATTTTGGTTATGAGTTTTGTAAAACATTTTGTTTCTCAAAATCCATAACTACTGGTCTCAGATAGCGGAATGGATCGCGGCGGTATAGACTATAACGCAAGCACTTTAGCCGGATAACACAACCTGTAATACAGGCCCTATGAAAATCCTGCACTCAAAAGACTAAAGGCTAAAATGATTGCAGTATAGCTGTACCGCAGCGGCTTGTAATACGGGAGACCTGCATTGTCAATTTTTCAGCAGTATAGCCGTATCGCACCATACCGCAAAAGTAATTTAGGTGAATATTTTTTAAGGTTAAAGGGAAATAAATCCCAACATTTTTCTTTCATATTTAAATAGAACATACAATTTTAAACAATTTTCCAATGTAATTCTATTACATTTACTTTTTTTCTTGTTATCCTTTGTTGAAAAGTAGGAAGGTAATTTCAGGAGTGTGCATGTCTGTACTATATGGCAGCAGTTTTGCAGCAATGTTATACATTAATAAGAGCACTAGATGGCAGCACTATTTCCTGCCATGTAGTTCTTCAGAAATGTGCAAGCTACCTATCTAGACATCTGTTCAACAAAGAATAACACAAGAATGATGCAAATTTGAAAATAGAAGCAAATTGGAAACTTTTTTAAAAGTGTATTCTCTATCTGATCCATGAAAGAAAACATGTGGGTTTCATGTCCCTTTAAAAAAAAAAATGCTGTTTAAATACTGCCCTCTGTCTACTATAATTAGGTTTACAGTTGATAATATCCGTGGCATACATGAAAATGGCGAAAAACATATCTCATGAATGAAAATACATTTGCCATAAGATGAATTTCAGATTAGATATATTTTTTTATGGATATATAAAACATAGGAGAAGAGACATTGGTATTAGAGAAATTAAAGAAAAGGAACATGAAAAAGTGAAAGAGAGGGTGCATAAAAGTGACGCGTCACTTTAAATTTCTTTCATATACAGTAGGTGGCAAGAGTCCACGAGCTAGTTACTGATGGGATATACATTCCTACCAGGAGGGGGCAACATTTCCCAATCCTCAAATGCCTATAAATACACCTCCCACCTCACTCATGCCTCAGATTTAAAAACTTTGCCTCCTTAGGAGGTGGTGAAGCAAGTTGTGCTTGATTTTCTTCTGTGATAGGCGCTTCTAAGCATACTGAAGCCCAGTTCCTCTCTAAGTGCAGTGTTTGTCTGAGGAATGAGAAGGGAGTATTGCCTGATAATACCATGTTTTCGCCTATGGCAAAGCTTTTCATAAGACTCTCTGTAAATCAGTCGCAGGGATTCATCTGCTGCCTCCCTTTACAGATCGACAATATACTCTTGTACCATTACCTCTGCTGATATTTTTCAGTACTGGTTTGGCTGTCTGCTATATGTGGATGGGTGTATTACACAGTAAGTATATACTTTTATTATATTAGACACTCTCAGCTATGGATTGGGCACTTTTTAAGTAAAGTTGTTATATATTGTTTGTATACATGCCTTGAGTCAGTAATTCAGTGCTCTTTTTTTAGCAACTTTATTTGTGGCTAATTTTTTTTCAAGGTTGGTAGAGTCTGTGAAACATACAGGGTTTTTTTTTTGGAGCTAGTAATTTATTTATAAATTAGGATGCTAAGTATTATGTTAGTCTCATGGAATGTTGATAATCACATTGTATGCAGCTATAATAGAAGAATCCATTAGGTTTTATTTAGATTTTACAATCAAAGTTCTTACCTGCTTTTTAGAGTGAGAGGTGTATCAGAAATTCACTACAGCTTTGCATGTCGCGTATGATGATGCTATTTGTGTCATCATTTTGCTCCATTCATTTCTCGCCAAAAAAATCTCGCCAAAACTGCTGTTATAAGCTCCGCCCCCAGCTCATTCAGTGTTCTCAGAAAACACTTAGAGAGCTTTCATGCAGCATTTTATGAGTTTTCTTTTTTTATAAATTGTCACTGTTTTCCATTCTCTGATGCCTGTTTTATATATATATATATATATATATATATATATATATATATATATATATATATATATATATATATCATATATAGGAGCATGGATATAAATTTGGAGAATTTTTTTTTTTTTTTTTTTTTGCAATTATGTCTCAAACTGAACCTGCTTCTGATGTTACCATTGGATTTGAGCTGCCTGAACACGTATCTACCAAAGCTAAGTGTGTTTGTTGTAATAAAACTGATCTAAATTCTTCATCTCAATTATGTGGCTCTTGTTTGGACAAATTGTCAAATGCTGATAATATATCTATGAGTACAAATACACCCACTGTTATTCCATCTCAGTTTAATGTACATAGCATTACTGCAGAAATTAAAGATTTATTGCTGCAGCTATAGAGAAGGCAATGACTGCTATTCCACCTTCAAATAAACGTTAAAGGGTTTTGCAACATTTTCCTAAACCTAGTGAATTTGGTTCTGACCTTCAGCATACTGATGTATCCTCTACTGATGGGGTTTCCTCTGATTCATAGGATACCACGTCAGAGTCTGAGATAGATATAGACAAATCTTTTTTATTTAAGATAGAATATATTGTTCTCTCCTAAAGAAAGTTTTGTTTACTTTGGGTATTGAGGAGTGTAAACCTCCTGATGATTAAGCTAGTAATCATCTAAATTCTGTATTTAAGACTACTGTGTTTTACTCCTGAAGTATTTCCTATTCCTGACGCTATCTCTAATGTGATTGCTAAAAATGGTCTAAGCCTGGTACCTCTTTTAACCCTTTGTACTTTTTTTTACAGGTAAAAGAGCTGATTACTTTGGGGCTATTTGTAATTTAGTATAGGGTAGGGATTTTTATTATTTTGGGGGATTATATTAAGTGTAATTAGTTTAAAAAACTTGTAATTATTTTATTATTTTCTGTAATTTTGTGGGGTTTTTTCGTACTTTAGTTAATTTTATTTAATTGTATTTAATTGTAGTTAATTTAGGGAATTAATTTAATTATAGTGTAGTGTTAGGTGTAATTGTAACTTATATTATTTTGCACCTAGAGTTACACAACCGAGGAAGGAAAGGAAAGGAAGATACCAACGACTGATACAAGCTGAACCAGCGCCTCCAGCTATCACACCTGTAATTGTAACTTAGGTTAGGTTTTATTTTACAGGTACATTTGTCTTTATTTTAACTAAGTAGCTATTAAATTGTTAATAACTATTTAATAACTATTCTACCTAGTTAAAATAAATACAAAGTTGCCTGTAAAATAAAAATAAACCCTAAGCTAGCTACAATGTAACTATTAGTTCTATTGTAGCTAGCTTAGGGTTTTATTTTATAGGTAAGTATTTAGTTTTAAATAGGAATAATTTAGTTAATTGTAGTTATTTTATTTAGATTTATTTAAATTATATTTAATTTAGGGGGTGTTAGGATTAGGGTTAGACTTAGATTTAGGGGTTAATAAATTTAATATAGTGGCGGCGATGTTGGGGGCGGCAGATTAGGGGTTAATAAGTGTAGGTAGGTTGCGGCGACATTGGGGGTGGCAGATTAGGGGTTAATAAATATAATGTAGGTGTCGGCGATGTTGGGGGCAGCATATTAGGGGTTCATAAGTATATTGTAGGTGGCGGCGATGTCCGGAGCGGAAGAATAGGGGTTAATAATATAATGTAGGTGTCGGCGATGTCGGGGGCGGCAGATTAGGGGTTAATAAGTGTAAGATTAGGGGTCTAGACAAATCAGAATAGAGGGCGCCACATAGTGCAGATCAGAAGGTAAATAATATAACATGCAAAGAGGACATAAGAATCCTACTCACAATAAGTAAAGCACAGATGTGCAAAACCAGCAATCCGGAACCACTCGTCGTCCGGTAGACCGATAGATGTTTATCACAAGGGTAGATCCTCGTCTCACCAGGGAGAGTCCAGGGATACTCAGGGATGTTTGAACAGAAGTCAGTCCACAATAAAGGAATCCAGCAATGACCAGTCTCACGCCTCAGGCAGCTGGAAGGGAGACTAGAGCAACTCCAAAAAAAAAGGGAGGTCAACGGTTCAAAAGATAAAGAGGTCGGCAGCAAGTGAGGAGATGGTTACAGCCTGATGAAACAGTGTGTTACACTGAGAAACGCGTTGCTTTTGTTTTTATCATTTTAAATAAATTTTAAGATTTAACCATCTCCTCACTTGCTGCCGACCTCTTTATCTTTTGAACCGTTGACCTCCCTTTTTTTTTGGAGTTGCTCTAGTCTCCCTTCCAGCTGCCTGAGGCGTGAGACTGGTCATTGCTGGATTCCTTTATTGTGGACTGACTTCTGTTCAAACATCCCTGAGTATCCCTGGACTCTCCCTGGTGAGACGAGGATCTACCCTTGTGATAAACATCTATCGGTCTACCGGACGACGAGTGGTTCCGGATTGCTGGTTTTGCACATCTGTGCTTTACTTATTGTGAGTAGGATTCTTATGTCCTCTTTGCATGTTATATTATTTACCTTCTGATCTGCACTATGTGGCGCCCTCTATTCTGATTTGTCTAGATCCTTTTCACTTGTGTCGTGGCGTGACACCCTAGAGGAGCGGCCCTTCCATCCGGATTTTTCACTTCTGGAACCTTACGCTACGGACATCAAGGACTTTCCCTTCCTATGCCATTCCATACTGGACTGATTGTTTGTATATCATAGTTATCATACTGTGTGTATTACTGTCTTTAGCTAATTATTGACATATATATCAGATTCTATCACCAGTTATTGTTTGTCACTCCTAGGCGCCTCTTTTTAGTACTATAGTGACACAAGTTGTCACTACAGTACTTGTTTGCTTAAGATTAGGGGTGTTTAGACTCGGGGGTTCATGTTAGGGTGTTAGGTGTAGACATAAAAAGTATTTCCCCATAGGAATCAATGGAGCTGCATTAGGAGCTTTACGCTGCTTTTTTGCAGGTGTTAGGTTTTTTTTCAGCCGGCTCTGCCCCATTGATTCCTATGGGGAAATCGTGCATGAGCACGTTTTACCAGCTCACCGCTACCGTAAGCAGCGCTGGTATTGAGGTGAGATGTGGAGCAAAATTTTGCTCTCCGCTCACTTTTCTGCAGCTAACGCCGGGTTTGTAAAAACCTGTAATACCAGCGCTGTCTGTAAGTGAGCAGTGAGCATAAACTGCTCGTTAGCACCGCACAGCCTTACCGACAAAACTCGTAATCTAGCCGCATGTCTTTAGCCATTCTAACTAGAAGAGCTTTATGGCCTAAATCTTGGAATGCTGACATAGTGTCTAAAACTAGATTATTATCTCTCTCTTTTCAAGTTAAAAATCTTTTGGTTCACAATTAGATTCTATTATCTCCACTGTTACTGGGGGTAAGGAAGTTTTTCTGCCCCAAGACAAGAAATCTAAGGGTAAATTTAAAGCTCCCAATCATTTTTGTTCCTTTCCACAGAATAGAGAACAGAATACCAGTCCTTCCCCTAAGGCCTCTGGCTCTAATTGGAGACCATCTCTGAATTGGAATAAATCCAAGCCTTATAAGAAACCAAATCCTGCCCCTAAACTTACATGAAGGTGCAGTCCAGTTTTTCTGGTAGGGAGCAGACTAAAGCTATTTCAAAGAGTTTGGACAGACTCTGTCCAAAACCAGTGGATTCAGAATATAATTTCTCAGGGGTATCAAATAGAATTCAGAATAAGACCTCCCTTGGGAAGATTCTTCTTACTCATGTACCAAAAAAAACAGTAAAAGTTCAAGCCTTTATGAAATATTTTTCAGATATTTCAGGGGTAATTATCCCAGTTCCACAGCAGGAACAAAAATTGGGGTTTTTATTCAAATCTATTCATTGTACCAAAGAAGGAAAATTCTTTCAGACCAATTTTGGATCTTAAAAATTTTAAATCGTTTTGTAAGAGTCCCAACTTTCAAGATGGTGACTATAAGTATATATAAGTATTCTGCCTTTTGTTCAGCAACGTCACTTCATGTCCACAATAGAATTACAGGACGCTTACCTTCACAATCGGATTCATCCAGTTCACTATCAATTTCTGAGATTCTCTTTTCTAAACAAGCATTACCAATTTGTCGCTCTTCCATTTGGCCTTGCACCAAGAATATTCTCAATAGTTCTAGGTGCCCTTCTATCTGTAATCAGAGAGCAGGGTATTGTAGTGTTCCCTTATTTTGACGATATCTTGGTACTAGCTCAATCTTTTCATTTAGCAGAATCTCACACAAAACAATTTCTGTTGGTTCTACAAAGACATGTTTGGAGGATCAATTTACCAAATAGTTTCTTGATTCCTCATACAAAGATCACCTTTTTAGGTTTCCAGATAGATTCGGTGTACATGACTCTATCCCTAACAGAAAAGAGACGTTTGAGATTTCTTTCAGCTTGTCTAAAGCTTCAGTCTCTTATTTCCTTCAGTGGCTATGTGCATGGAAGTTTTAGGTCTCATGTTTGCAGCATCGGACGCAATCCCTTTTGCTTGTTTTCATATGAGACCTCTACAGCTTTGCATGTTGCACCAATGGTGCAGGGATTATACTCAGATATCACAACTGATATACTTAAATCCCAACAATCACCTCCATTGTTCGTCCTACCTGGACTGTGATCACAATAGATGCAAGTCTTACATGTTGGGGAGCTGTCTGGGGGTCTCTGACAGCACAAGGAGTTTGGAATCCTCGAGAGGCAAGGTTACCAATCAATATTAGAACTCTGTGCTATTTTCAGAGCTCTTCAGGCTTAGCCTCTATTAAAGAGGGAACCGTATATTGGGTTTTAAACAAACAATGTCACAACAGTGGCACATGTCAATCATCAAGGGGGGACTCGCAGTCCCCTAGCAATGAAAGAAGTGTCTCTAAAACTTTCTTGGGCAGAATCCAACTCTTGTGTAATCACTGTGATTCATATACTAGCTGTAGACAGTTGGAAAGCGGTTTATCTCAGCTGGCAATATCTACATCCAGAGGAGTGGTCGCTCCATCCAGATGTGTTCTATCAGATTGTGCAGAAGTGTGGTCTTCCAGACATAGATCTGATGGCCTCTCGTCTAAACAAGAAACTTCCCAGATACCTCTCCAGGTCCAGGGATCCTCAGGTGGAATTGATGGATGCTCTAGCAGTTCAATAGTTTTACCAACCAGCTTACATTTTTCCACTTCTGGTTCTTCTTCCAAGAGTGATCTCAAAGATCATAATGGAACAATCTTATGTGTTTATGATAGCACCAGCATGGCCTCACAGTGGCCAACCTTGGTCACTTCCTCTGGGACCAGACCTTCTGTCTCAAAGGCCTGTTTTTCCATCCCGATCTCAAATCTCTAAATTTGAAGGCATGGAAATCTTAGTCCTTAGTCATAGAGGTTTCTCTGACTCTGTGATTCACACTATGATACAGGCTCGTAAGCCTGTTTCAAGGAAAATATATCTCAAGGTTTGGAAAACCTATATTTTATGGTGTTCCACTCATGATTATTCTTGGCATTATTTTAGAATTCCTAGGATTCTTCAGTTTCTTCAGGATGGTTTGGATAAAGGTTTGTCTGCCAATACTTTGAAAGGACAAATCTCTGCTTTTTCTGTTTTATTTCACAGAAAGATTGCTGATTTTCCTGATGTTCACTGTTTCATACAGGCTTTGGGGCTGATTTATCATTGCCCGAATCGACCCCAATGCAGCTCTTTCCGTGCGCCGGAAACAGGAGTTAAGAAGCTGCGGTCTTAAGACTGCTGCCTCTTAACTTATACGCCTCCTCTGAGGCTGCGGTCTGCAATCCGCCCAATCGTGTACGATTGGGTTGATTGACACCCCCTGTTAGCAGCTGATTGGCCGCAAATCTGCAGGGGGCAGCATTGCACAAGCAGTTCACCAGAACTGCTTGTCGAATTTTAAATGCTGACAGTGTATGCTGTCGGCATTCAGAGATGTCTGGCGGACAAGATCCACTACAGCGGATTATGTCCGCCAGACATTGGTTAATCGGCCCCTTTGACTCATATCAAACCTTTTATTAAATCTATCTCTACTCCTTGGAGTCGAAATTTGGTATTAAATACTTTGAAGACTCCTCCTTTTGAGCCTATGCATTCTTTGGACATTAAACTACTTTCTTGGAAAGTGTTATTTATCTTGGCTATCTCTTCTGCTAGAAGAGTTTCTGAATTGTCTGCTCTCTTTTGTGAGTCTCCTTATCTGATTTTCCATCAAGATAAAGTTGTTTTGCATACTTAGTTTAAATTTTTGCCTAAAGTTGTGAATTCTAACAACATTAATAGAGAAATTATTGTTCCTTCCTTGTGTCCTATTCCTAAGAATACTCTTGAAAGATCTTTACATTCTTTGGATATAGTAAGAGCTTTCAAATATTATGTTGATGCTACCAGAGATTTCAGAAAGACCAGAAAATGGTCAGAAAGTTTCAGCCATTTCTTTGGCATCTTGGTTAAAACTTCTGGGGTGTGATCCTATATACAGCGCAGGTTTCGGTGCAAGCGTGAAATTCTGCGCCGCCCGTAGTTTCAGCTTGCACAGCGAGCTATCACATATACGGCGCCGGCAGTTGTTAAAGTGCCGTAAGTCGGACAAACTAGCGATGTCCAGAAATAAGCATAAATACAAATTTCTGGAGTCGCTAGTGACTTATGGCACTTTAGAAACTGCTGCCGCATAAAAAAAAAAACTAAAGTCTTAAATCTCCCATTACTGTCTAACACGCCTCCCAAAAATAACCCGACACGTATACCCCTCTATAAGCAATCCCCCCTGTCACTCCTAACAATAAATATATTAACCCCTAAACCGCCGCTCCCGGACCGCGCCGCCAGCTACATTAAATGTCTTACCCCCTAATCTGACCCCCCCTACACAGCCACCAGCTACATTAAATGTCTTACCCCTAATGTGACCCCCTACACCGCCGCCAGCTACATTAAAATTATTACCCCCTAATGTGAGCCCCCTACCCCTCCGCCACCTACATTAAAGTTATTACCCCCTAATGTGAGCCCCCTACACCGCCGCCACCTATATTAAAATTATTACCCCCTAATGTGATCCCCCTACCCCGCCACCACCTACATTAACTATATTACCCCCTAATATGATCCCCCTACACTGCGGCCATCTATAATAACTACATTAACCCCTAATGTGAGCCCCCTACCCCGCCGCCACTTATATTATATGTACTACCCCCTAATCTGACCCCCTTACATCGCCGCCACCTATATTAAATTTATTAACTCCTATTGTGAGCCCCCTACACCGCCGCCACCTATATTAAATGTATTAACCCCTAATCTAATCCCCCTACACCGCCGCCACCTATATTAAAATTATTAACCCCTAATCAAATCCTAGCAAAGAAAAAGGAACAGCCGCACTAATAAGGCACCAAGGAGAAGGGCTGATAAAAACAAAAATTTATTGGAACAGTTTAAAATAAGGTATGTGGCAGGCAAACATCCTGACTAGTTTTGTGCTCACAGGAGCACTTAATCATAGGATGTGTTTGCATGTGCAAGCCCCCTATTTAAAGGGACAGCATAATCAATTAATTAAACTAAATTAAAAACATAAGTACATATGTACATAAAAACTGACAAATTCATATATTTAAGTCATCTACATTACAGTGGAGAAACAAAAAACACTTAATAAACATAAATAAAAGAAGATAGATATTAACAATACTGCATTAGCACAATTCACCTGAAATAAATGCAATAGATTTCATCTTCATTCATATATATGTATAATTATGTTCTTATTCTGTTGGTTTTCATATATCTCATTAATGAACAAAGTAACCTTATGAAATCAATATGATTAGGCTGCATCATTATATGTTATGACCCCATAATAAAAAATCTTGAAAATATATATATATTATAAACCTAATTAAGGGGTACTATATATTAATATTCAACACTCTCTATGTTAGCCTCAATCAAATAATTTCTTCAATCCAATACAATTCTTGCTTCAGCAATAATTTAAGCCTATCTCCCCCTCTTATCGGATGAAAGACTCTGTCGATAACACGAACCTCCATATTAAACACATTACTCATATGTACAAAATTAAAATGACGTGCTATGGCAGATTCTTTGACATATTCTTTGGTGTCCCTGATATGCTCTCTTATCCTTGTTCTCAATTCCCTAGTAGTCTGACCTGTATATTGTAGGGAACAAAGTTTGCATTCCAGAAGGTAAACCACATAAGTGGTCCGGCAATTAGCATAGAATAGAATTCCTCTCCAGTAACTGTACCTTTAAAAACACTACCAATGTGCAATACGTTACAAGTGATGCAAGGACCTAATCCACATCTATAGGTACATTTTCTCTTTATCCAGTCACTGCTTTTATTCCCTGCAGCACATACTAAGCTTGGAGATAATCTAGTTGATAATGTAGAAGCTCTTTTTGAGACAAATCTACATTTATCTGTTAACAAACTCAAAACTGGATCATCTCCAAGCATGTTCATGTTCTTTTTTAAAATATGACAAATCTGAAAGAATTGGTTGGAATACTCAGTGGAAAAAACTATGCTCTCCTGGGTTATAGTCTCCTTCCTTACACAACCCTGAATAAGGTTTGTTTGCGTCATATTTTTCACTTCCTCACACATATTAATAAGATCCTTCCTATTGTACCCTCAATTAGTAAGACGTTCTATAAGAGCCCCTGCTTGTTTATCAAACAACTCAGTGGAATTCGTATTCCTGCGCAAACGCATAAATTGACCCCTAGGAATAGAACGTACTAAATGGGGGGGTGACAAGACTGCGCATGCAGTATAGTGTTCCCTGCTGTCGGTTTACGAAAGGTGTCACTGACAATGACACCTCTGTCAATATCACCTTGAAGGGCCAAATCCAAATAATTCACTGATGTTGTTTGTACTTCACCAGTGAAAATCAAATTTAAATCATAACAATTTAGATACTCAAGAAAACTTTGGAAATTGAAAGGTTCTTTAACAATGAATAAGAGATCATATATGAATCTCATATAAAACAAAATTTGCTCACTAAAAGGATTCTGCGCTGTATACAAATATGTGTTTTCCCACCATCCTACGTACAAATTTGCGAATGAGGGGGCAAATTTTGCCCCCATCGGCGTTCCGCAAATCTGCAAGTAGAAATCCTTATTGAACATACACAAATTATGTTTCAACATAAACTCAATCATCTCGCACAAAAACATTTTGTTTTCTTCTGAATATCTGGTGTGAGTATCAAAAAAAACATAATTTATGTAAGAACTTACCTGATAAATTCATTTCTTTCATATTAGCAAGAGTCCATGAGCTAGTGACGTATGGGATATACATTCCTACCAGGAGGGGCAAAGTTTCCCAAACCTCAAAATGCCTATAAATACACCCCTCACCACACCCACAATTCAGTTTAACGAATAGCCAAGAAGTGGGGTGATAAAAAAGTGCGAAAGCATAAAAAATAAGGAATTGGAATAATTGTGCTTTATACAAAAATCATAAACACCACAAAAAAAGGGCGGGCCTCATGGACTCTTGCTAATATGAAAGAAATGAATTTATCAGGTAAGTTCTTACATAAATTATGTTTTCTTTCATGTAATTAGCAAGAGTCCATGAGCTAGTGACGTATGGGATAATGATTACCCAAGATGTGGATCTTTCCACACAAGAGTCACTAGAGAGGGAGGGATAAAATAAAGACAGCCAATTCCTGCTGAAAATAATCCACACCCAAAATAAAGTTTAATGAAAAACATAAGCAGAAGATTCAAACTGAAACCGCTGCCTGAAGTACTTTTCTACCAAAAACTGCTTCAGAAGAAGAAAATACATCAAAATGGTAGAATTTAGTAAAAGTATGCAAAGAGGACCAAGTTGCTGCTTTGCAAATCTGATCAATCGAAGCTTCATTCCTAAACGCCCAGGAAGTAGAAACTGACCTAGTAGAATGAGCTGTAATCCTCTGAGGCGGAGTTTTACCCGACTCAACATAGGCAAGATGAATTAAAGATTTCAACCAAGATGCCAAAGAAATGGCAGAAGCTTTCTGGCCTTTTCTAGAACCGGAAAAGATAACAAATAAACTAGAAGTCTTTCGGAAAGACTTAGTAGCTTCAACATAATATTTCAAAGCTCTAACAACATCCAAAGAATGCAACGATTTCTCCTTAGAATTCTTAGTATTAGGACATAATGAAGGAACCACAATTTATCTACTAATGTTGTTGGAATTCACAACTTTAGGTAAAAATTCAAAAGAAGTTCGCAACACCGCCTTATCCTGATGAAAAATCAGAAAAGGAGACTCACAAGAAAGAGCAGATAATTCAGAAACTCTTCTGGCAGAAGAGATTGCCAAAAGGAACAAAACTTTCCAAGAAAGTAATTTAATGTCCAATGAATGCATGGGTTCAAACGGAGGAGCTTGAAGAGCTCCCAGAACCAAATTCAAACTCCAAGGAGGAGAAATTGACTTAATGACAGGTTTTATACGAACCAAAGTTTGTACAAAACAATGAATATCAGGAAGAATAGCAATCTTTCTGTGAAAAAGAACAGAAAGAGCAGAGATTTGTCCATTCAAGGAACTTGCGGACAGACCTTTATCTAAACCATCCTGAAGAAACTGTAAAATTCTCGGTATTCTAAAAGAATGCCAAGAAAAATGATGAGAAAGACACTAAGAAATATAAGTCTTCCAGACTCTATAATATATCTCTCTAGATACAGATTTACGCGCCTGTAACATAGTATTAATCACAGAGTCAGAGAAACCTCTTTGACCAAGAATCAAGCGTTCAATCTCCATACCTTTAAATTTAAGGATTTCAGATCCTGATGGAAAAAAGGACCTTGCGACAGAAGGTCTGGTCTTAACGGAAGAGTCCACGGTTGGCAAGAGGCCATCCGGACAAGATCCGCATACCAAAACCTGTGAGGCCATGCCGGAGCTACCAGTAGAACAAACGAACATTCCTTCAGAATCTTGGAGATTACTCTTGGAAGAAGAACTAGAGGCGGAAAGATATAGGCAGGATGATACTTCCAAGGAAGTGATAATGCATCCACTGCGTCCGCCTGAGGATCCCGGGATCTGGACAGATACCTGGGAAGTTTCTTGTTTAGATGAGACGCCATCAGATCTATTTATGGAAGTTCCCACATTTGAACAATCTGAAGAAATACCTCTGGGTGAAGAGACCATTCGCCCGGATGCAACGTTTGGCGACTGAGATAATCCGCTTCCCAATTGTCTATACCTGGGATATGAACCGCAGAGATTAGACAGGAGCTGGATTCCGCCCAAACCAAAATTCGAGATACTTCTTTCATAGCCAGAGGACTGTGAGTCCCTCCTTGATGATTGATGTATGCCACAGTTGTGACATTGTCTGTCTGAAAACAAATGAACGATTCTCTCTTCAGAAGAGGCCAAAACTGAAGAGCTCTGAAAATTGCACGGAGTTCCAAAATATTGATCGGTAATCTCACCTCCTGAGATTCCCAAACTCCTTGTGCCGTCAGAGATCCCCACACAGCTCCCCAACCTGTGAGACTTGCATCTGTTGAAATTACAGTCCAGGTCGGAAGCACAAAAGAAGCCCCCTGAATTAAACGATGGTGATCTGTCCACCACGTTAGAGAGTGTCGTACAATCGGTTTTAAAGATATTAATTGAGATATCTTTGTGTAATCCTTGCACCATTGATTCAGCATACAGAGCTGAAGAGGTCGCATGTGAAAACGAGCAAAGGGGATCGCGTCCGATGCAGCAGTCATAAGACCTAGAATTTCCATGCATAAGGCTACCGAAGGGAATGATTGTGACTGAAGGTTTCGACAAGCTGAAATCAATTTTAGACGTCTCTTGTCTGTTAAAGACAGAGTCATGGACACTGAATCTATCTGGAAACCCAGAAAGGTTACCCTTGTCTGAGGAATCAATGAACTTTTTGGTAAATTGATCCTCCAACCATGATCTTGAAGAAACAACACAAGTCGATTCGTATGAGATTCTGCTAAATGTAAAGACTGAGCAAGTACCAAGATATCGTCCAAATAAGGAAATACCACAATACCCTGTTCTCTGATTACAGACAGAAGGGCACCGAGAACCTTTGTAAAAATTCTTGGAGCTGTAGCTAGGCCAAACGGCAGAGCCACAAACTGGTAATGCTTGTCCAGAAAAGAGAATATCAGGAACTGATAATGATCTGGATGAATCGGAATATGCAGATATGCATCCTGTAAATCTATTGTGGACATATAATGCCCTTGCTGAACAAAAGGCAAGATAGTCCTTACAGTTACCATCTTGAACGTTGGTATCCTTACATAACGATTCAATATTTTTAGATCCAGAACTGGTCTGAAGGAATTCTCCTTCTTTGGTACAATGAAGAGATTTGAATAAAACCCCATCCCCTGTTCCGGAACTGGAACTGGCATAATTACTCCAGCCAACTCTAGATCTGAAACACAATTCAGAAATGCTTGAGCTTTCACTGGATTTACTGGGACACGGGAAAGAAAAAATCTCTTTGCAGGAGGTCTCATCTTGAAACCAATTCTGTACCCTTCTGAAACAATGTTCTGAATCCAAAGATTGTGAACAGAATTGATCCAAATTTCTTTGAAAAAACGTAACCTGTCCCCTACCAGCTGAGCTGGAATGAGGGCCGCACCTTCATGTGGACTTAGAAGCAGGCTTTGCCTTTCTAGCAGGCTTGGATTTATTCCAGACTGGAGATGGTTTCCAAACTGAAACTGCTCCTGAGGATGATGGATTAGGCTTTTGTTCTTTGTTGAAACGAAAGGAACGAAAACGATTATTAGCCCTGTTTTTACCCTTATATTTTTTATCCTGTGGTAAAAAAGTTCCTTTCCCACCAGTAACAGTTGAGATAATAGAATCCAACTGAGAACCAAATAATTTGTTACCCTGGAAAGAAATGGAAAGTAGAGTTGATTTAGAAGCCATATCAGCATTCCAAGTCTTAAGCCATAAAGCTCTTCTAGCTAAAATAGCTAGAGACATAAACCTGACATCAACTCTGATAATATCAAAAATGGCATCACAGATAAAATTATTAGCATGCTGAAGAAGAATAATAATATCATGAGAATCATGATCTGTTACTTGTTGCGCTAAAGTTTCCAACCAAAAAGTTGAAGCTGCAGCAACATCAGCCAATGATATAGCAGGTCTAAGAAGATTACCTGAACACAGATAAGCTTTTCTTAGAAAGGATTCAATTTTCCTATCTAAAGGATCCTTAAACGAAGTACCATCTGACGTAGGAATAGTAGTACGTTTAGCAAGGGTAGAAATAGCCCCATCAACTTTAGGGATTTTGTCCCAAAATTCTAATCTGTCAGACGGCACAGGATATAATTGCTTAAAACGTTTAGAAGGAGTAAATGAATTACCCAATTTATCCCATTCTTTGGAAATTACTTCAGAAATAGCATTAGGAACAGGAAAAACTTCTGGAATAACCACAGGAGATTTAAATACCTTATCTAAACGTTTAGAATTAGTATCAAGAGGACCAGAATCCTCTATTTCTAAAGCAATTAGTACTTCTTTAAGTAAAGAACGAATAAATTTCATTTTAAATAAATATGAAGATTTATCAGCATCAATCTCTGAAACAGAATCCTCTGAACCAGAAGAGACATCAGAATCAGAATGATGATGTTCATTTAAAAATTCATCTGTAGAAAGAGAAGTTTTAAAAAAAAATTTATGTTTACTAGAAGGAGGAATAACAGACATAGCCTTCTTGATGGATTCAGAAACAAAATCTCTTATGTTATCAGGAACATTCTGCACCTTAGATGTTGAAGGAACTGCAACAGGCAATGGTACATTACTAAAGGAAATATTATCTGCATTAACAAGTTTGTCATGACAATTAATACAAACAACAGCCGGAGGAATAGCTACCAAAAGTTTACAGCAGATACACTTAGCTTTGGTAGTTCCAGCACTAGACAGCGATTTTCCTGAAGTATCTTCTGACTCAGATGCAACGTGAGACATCTTGCAATATGTAAGAGAAAAAACAACATATAAAGCAAAATTAATCAAATTCCTTAAATGACAGTTTCAGGAATGGGAAAAAATGCCAAAGAACAAGCTTCTAGCAACCAGAAGCAATGAAAAAAGAGACTTAAATAATGTGGAGACAAAAGCGACGCCCATATTTTTTTAGCGCCAAATAAGACGCCCACATTATTTGGCGCCTAAATGCTTTTGGCGCCAAAAATGACGCCACATCCGGAACGCCGACTTTTTTGGCGCAAAAGAACGTAATAAAATGAAGCATTTTCAGCCCCCGCGAGCCTAACAGCCCACAGGGAAAAAAGAGTTAAATTTTTAAGGTAAGAAAAAATGATTGAATCAAATGCATTATCCCAAATATGAAACTGACTGTCTGAAAATAAGGAATGTTGAACATTTCTGAGTCAAGGCAAATAAATGTTTGAATACATATATTTAGAACTTTATAAATAAAGTGCCCAACCATAGCTTTAGAGTGTCATAGAAAATAAGACTTACTTACCCCAGGACACTCATCTACATGTTTGTAGAAAGCCAAATCAGTACCGAAACGAGAATCAGCAGAGGTAATGGTATATAAATAAGAGTATATCGTCGATCTGAAAAGGGAGGTAAGAGATGAATCTCTACGACCGATAGCAGAGAACCTATGAAATAGACCCCGTAGAAGGAGATCACTGCATTCAAATAGGCAATACTCTCCTCACATCCCTCTGACATTCACTGCACGCTGAGAGGAAAACCGGGCTCTAACTTGCTGCGGAGCGCATATCAATGTAGAATCTAGCACAAACTTACTTCACCACCTCCATAGGAGGCAAAGTTTGTAAAACTGAATTGTGGGTGTGGTGAGGGGTGTATTTATAGGCATTTTGAGGTTTGGGAAACTTTGCCCCTCCTGGTAGGAATGTATATCCCATACGTCACTAGCTCATGGACTCTTGCTAATTACATGAAAGAAATAAGTCATAGCCTGGATTCCTGCATGATGGGGTATACTGGAGTATAATGCAACAGCATCAACAACTATCCATCTAAACCCAGATTGCCCCTTGAAATTGATCAACAACTGTAATAAATGGGTAGAATCTCTTAGATAACTCTTTAAGCCCCTCACCGAGGGTTGTACAATAGAATCTATCCACTCTGAGGTGGGTTCAAACAATGACCCAATCCCAGAAATGATGGGACGTCCAGGAGGTCTATTTATACTTTTGTGCATTTTTGGTAGGTAGTGAATATAGGAATTCGAGGATTCCTAGGTACAAGTGAGTCAATCTGCCCCTCAGTGAGGAGGCCCAATGAGACTGCTTGTTCTAACAATTTAAGCAATTTAGTTTTAAATAAGATAGTTGGATTTGAATCTAGTTTTCTATATGTACTATGGTCACCCAATTGTCTCAACTCTCAGTAATGTAGTCATCCTTATTCAGGGCAAACACATTACCACCCTTGTCAGATGCTCTGATAACTACATTATCATTACTTTCAAGTACCTTCAATGCAGCTCTTTCTTTATAAGTTAAATTGTATACTTTTCTCTTTTGCTTAGTAGTATCTTCAAGTGACATAATTTCCTTCATTACCCTCTGCTGATATAAATTAAGTGCAGGACCCCTAAATTGAATTGGATAGAAATCTGAAGGGGGTTTCTTTGGAAGTGGAATATCCCTATCCTCAGGGCCAAAAGCTCCTTCCAGGCTTCTACGTTGTTCTAGTGTTATATTATCTTCAAAACTGAGACATGATCTAATCCCCCTACACTGCCGCCACCTATATTAAATATATTAACCACTAAACCTAAGTCTAACCCTAACACCCCCTAACTTAATTATTAAAATAAATCTAAATAATATTAATAATATTAACTAAATTATTCCTATTTAAATCTAAATATTTACCTATAAAATAAACCCTAAGATAGCTACAATATAATTAATAATTACATTTTAGCTATTTTAGGGTTTATATTTATTTTACAGGTAACTTGGTATTTATTTTAACTAGGTACAATAGCTATTATATAGTTAATAACTATTTAATAGCTACCTAGTTAAAATAATTACCAAATTACCTGTAAAATAAATCCTAACCCAAGTTACCATTACACCTAACACTACCCTATCAATAAATTAATTAAATAAACTACAATTATCTCAACTAAAATACAGTTAAATATACTAATCTATATTACAAAAACAAACACTAAATTACAAAAAATAAAAAAAGATTACAAGAAATTTAAGCTAATTACACCTAATCTAAGCCCCCTAATAAAATAACAAAGCCCCCCAAAATAATAAAATTTCTCTACCCTAAACTAAATTAAAAAAGTAATCAGCTCTATTACCAGCCCTTAAAAGGGCCTTTTGCGGGGCATTGCCCCAAAGTAATCAGCTCTTTTACCTGTAAAAAAAAGAACACCCCCCATTACAACCCACCACCCACACACCCCTACTCTAAAACCCACCCGATCCCCCCTTAAAAAAACCTTAGTCTAACCCCCAAGTGGTCCTTACCTGTCCTGAAGACCGGCGGAGAAGGTCCTGTTCCAGGTCGGAGAAGTCTTCTTACAGGCGGCGACCTCTTCTTCTTCCAGGAACCAGCCGGAGCGTAGCGGAGGAGTTGAAGACCGTCATCTCTGGAACTGAAGACCAGCGATGCAGGAACTGAAGATCGGCGACGCTGGAACTGAAGACCCGGAGCCATGGAGCGTGGAGGATCCTCTTCATACGATCTCCGCCGTACACTGAATAGGAATTCAAGGTACGCAATTAAAAATGGCGTCCCTTGAATTCCTATTGGCTGATTTGAGCCTTCAAATTCAAATCAGCCAATCGGATGAGAGCTACTGTAATTCTATTGGCTGATTAGAATAGCCAATAGAATTACAGTAGCTCTTATTCTATTGGCTATTCAAATCAGCCAATAGAATTAAAGTAGCTCTCATCCGAATGGCTGATTTGAATTTGAAGGATCAAATCAGCCAATAGGAATTCAAGGGACCCCATTTTTAATCGCGTACCTTGAATTCCTATTCAGTGTACGGCGGAGATCGCATGAAGAGGATCCTCCACGCTCCATGGATCCGGTCTTCAGTTCCAGCGTCGCCGATCTTCAGTTCCTGCATCTCCGGTCTTCAGTTCCAGAGAGGATGGTCTTTAGCTCCGCGGTCATCGGTCTTCAACTCCTACGCTCCGCGCCGGCTGGTTCCTGGAAGAAGAAGAGGTCGCCACCTGGAAGAAGACTTCTCCGCTTGGAACAGGACCTTCTCCGCCGGTCTTCAGGACAGTTAAGGACCACTTGGGGGTTAGACTTAGGTTTTTTTAAGGGGGGATCGGGTGGGTTGTAATGGGGGGGTTCTTTTTTTTACTTTTAATAGAGCTGATTACTTTTTTTAATTTAGTTTAGGGTAGGGAAATTTTATTATTTTGGGGGGCTTTGTTATTTTATTTGGGGGCTTAGATTAGGTGTAATTAGCTTAAAAGTCTTGTAATCTTTTTTTATTTTTTGTAATTTAGTGGGGTTTTTTTTTTTTGTAATATAGATTAGTGTATTTAACTGTTTTTTAGTTGAGATAATTGTAGTTTATTTAATTAATTTATTGATAGGGTAGTGTTAGGTGTAATGGTAACTTAGGTTAGGATTTATTTTACAGGTAATTTGGTAATTATTTTAACTAGGTAGCTATTAAATAGTTATTAACTATTTAATAGCTATTGTACCTAGTTAAAATAAATACCAAGTTACCTGTAAAATAAATATAAACCCTAAAATAGCTACAATGTAATTATTCATTATATTGTAGCTATCAGGGTTTATTTTATAGGTAAGTATTTAGAATAATTTAGTTAATATTATTAATATTATTTAGATTTATTTTAATAATAATTAAGTTAGGGGGTGTTAGGGTTAGACTTAGGTTTAGTGGTTAATATATTTAATATATGTGGCGGCGGTGTAGGGGGATTAGATTAGGGGTTAATAATTTTAATATAGGTGGCAGCGGTGTAGGGGGATTAGATTAGGGGTTAATACATTTAATATAGGTGGCGGCGGTGTAAGGGGGTCAGATTAGGGGTTAATGTAGTTATTATAGGTGGCGGCGATGTAGGGGGATCATATTAGGGGGTAATATAGTTAATGTAGGTGGCTGCGGGGTAGGGGGCTCACATTAGGGGGTAATAATTTTAATGTAGGTGGCGGCAGGGTAGGGGGCTTACATTAGGGGGTAATAATTTTAATGTAGCTGGTGGCGGTGTAGGGGGATCAGATTAGAGGGTAAGACATTTAATGTAGCTGGCGGTCGGGTCCGGGAGCGGCGGTTTAGGGGTTAAGCACTTTATTAAAGATTGCGGTGGGGGATTGTGGTTGACAGGTAGATAGACATTGCCCATACGTTAGGTGTTAGGTTTTTTTTTGCAGGTAGTTTAGGGAGTTACGGGGCTCCAATACTCAGCGTAAGGCTTACTACGCCTGCAATTTGTGGCGAGGTGAAAATGGAGTAAGATTTCTCCATTTTCGCCACGTAAGTCCTTACACTGTATATTGGATACCAAATTGCGCGGGTTTGGTATATCACTCTATGGGCCAAAAAACTACGGCCGAAGGGTGAAATATACGAGCGTAACTTCTATGTTACGCCGTATATGTGATACCAAACCAGCGCAAAATTTGGCGTCGCCGGCTTTTGCGGGCGATGCTGTATATCGGATCGGGCCCCTGATTCCCAAAGCTTATTTGGAGGCGGGGCAGCTCCGCCTCAGAGAATAACAGCTCATTCTACAAAATCAGTTGCCACATCTTGGGCTTTCAAGAATGAAGCTGCAGTTGATCAAATCTGCAAAGCAGCCACTTGGTCTTCTTTGCATACCTTTACTAAATTTTACCATTTTGATGTTTTTGCTTCTTTGGAAGCAGCTTTTAGTAGAAAGGTTCTTCAGGCAGCTGTTTCAGTTTGAGTGTAGTGCCTATGGTTTAAGTTTTTTGAATTTTTAAGAAAACAAATTATTTTTGTTGGATTTAATTTCTCAGTGGAAATAGCCGTTTTTATTTTATCCCTCCCTCTATAGTTACTCGTGGACTTCTACATCTTGGGTATTATATCCCATCAACTAGCTTGTGGACTCTCGCCACCTATATGAAAGAAAACATAATTTATGCAAGAACTTACCTGATAAATTAATTTATTTCATGGTGGCTAAAGTCCATGAGACCCACTCATTTTTTTGGGGTTATGATTTTTTTGTATAAAGCCCATCATCCTGTTCCTCTTTTTTATGCTTTTACTCCTTATACACCTCACTAACTTGGCTATAAGTTAAACTGAGATAGTGATGTGCTGTCATGGGAGGCAGGTGAGGCAGCGCCTCACCTGTCCTATCTGTGTAATTACACCTTATTTTATTAATAATAATAAAAAAAAAATTAAAAAAAATAATAATTTTTTTGTCTGGGTATTTTCGGGTGACCCCCCCACCCCCATTAATTGTGCATGTCACTGCGCTTATGCGCTGCATAATTATTGATTTAAATAAAATCCTAATCAAATACATACACATTGCGCAAGTAGGCAGAGGCCGTGAGCCCTACCGTTGCGCAATGTGTATGTATTTGTTTGTATGGGCCGGCGGAGAGTGAGACTGCCACCCAGTGGCTGCTGGCAAAAGTCTCCTATTCCTCTTCACGGCCCATACTGCTCCTAATGGAGGCTGGTCTATACCAGCCTCTGGAGCCCTGCCTGCCCCATCAGCCAATCAGCGCCGCGGTCCCAGGGGTGGGACATACTGGTGCGGCAGACGGGAGACTGAGGTGCGGCATAACGTCATCAAGGCGGCAGGCGCACTCGCAGAGGGAGACTGAGATACGCTGCCACATGCTATTGCTCACTGAGACACACCGGCCTCCACCCCGTCACTACTGCAGCAGCCCTGAGCTAGCCACGCACGGCCACCGGGTCCGTCAGGCTGTCAGCAGGAGTGAGACCGGCGTGGACGTGAGTCGACTCAACTGTCAGTGATGACCAGGACCAGGTCAGTGAGAGGCTGAGCTGCTGCAGCTGCCATGATGTACTTCCCCCCGGGGCCCGGCAATCCAGCAGCATGATTACCCAGAACACCAGCCCCTAAATAACCGGACAGTGAGAGATCCATACTGACCAGGAGGGATTAGATTATTAACAAATACACCGTAAGTAATTTTTGGACTTTAGCAATTTTCTTTCATTATTTTGATGGGATAATTCAAAAAGACAGACCCCATGATTCTTAGATATATCTTGTTAGATGATCAGTGATTTAGCCAAGCGACCAAATAAGTTTATTTTCTTTTGTGTATGGGGGAGTTTGTGTTTGGTAGAGATTTTTATGTCCATAAGGTGTTCTTCACTTCCACCTTAGCATTTGGGTCATTAAATAATCATATTGCAGATCCATAGCCAGTGAACTTATTAATGTGATCTGGGGTCTTCCATTAAATAAGCATTCCAAAACATCCCCTGTGGTAGAAAGAAAATAAAGTATCAAGAAAAAAAATAAGAAAAAAAATCATAGAAATAAATTTTTTCCCCCAAAACTATAATTTTCATGACAGTGTCCCTCCAATAACCTCCTGAGCTGACCCCAATGCACTTTGAGAACATAATGAGCCAGGGTGAGTTTAGGAAGAAGTCTTATACCTTGTCAGTTTTTCTTGCTAATTAAATAAAAAAAAATAATATGGATATTACAAGGCAGGCAGAGATTTGGAAGGCATAACCAAAAAAGAGCAATCCTATAGGCACTCTGTCTTATTAAATATGAACTTGGTCATGACATGAGCCCTCAGCCCAAGAGGTGATGACTGTGCACAGTGCAAATTATGCTGTCAAGATGGGTGACATAATCACACATACAAACACACTTGTTTGGATAATATTTTTTTTTCTCTTAGAATTCCTATATGGACTGTGTTTATGTCTATATATAGTTACATACATACATACATGAGTACACACACATGCTCCACACAAAAACAACAAACCGGAGAGTGTTTATGTCTATATATAGTTACATACATACATACATGAGTACACACACATGCTCCACACAAAAACAACAAACCGGAGAGTGTTTATGTCTATATATAGTTACATACATACATACATGAGTACACACACATGCTCCACACAAAAACAACAAACCGGAGAGTGTTTATGTCTATATATAGTTACATACATACATACATGAGTACACACACATGCTCCACACAAAAACAACAAACCGGAGAGTGTTTAGGCTTTTTTTTATTAAAAATATATTAATTGTTCATTTTCTACAGCTGGGATATATTCAGCAGATAATATGAGTTTATACAAATTCTATTGGACTTGAGTCTTTATTAAAAGTGGCCAAAAGTATACTTGTTTTTTATTTCTTTTTTTTTTTCAAAGTCATATACTGTCTTAAACATTGAACTTTTTTAACTGAGTTTAGATAATGTAATACTAGAATATTTTTATGTCTAAGTTGATCTTCACCTACACAATTTCTGCTCTATTGGCATACTGAGAGGTAGTTCAGCCAGCAGTTGATATATATATATATATATATATATATATATATATATATATATATATATATATATATATATATATATATATATATATATTCCACATATCTTTTACCTAAATGCTGTTTTAAAGGTTGTGCTGTATTCCCACTGGGAAAATGTGATTTTTCATTTTGAATGATTAGTATTCCTTTATGAACCACAATACAATTTAACAGTAGTTTATAATAGTGCTTTGAAGGGTCCAATAAAATAATAGAAACAAGGGGTTGACATGAAATAAAAACTATTAAAATGATTTTGCACTGTTTCCTCCATTTCAGTGTGTTCATAATGTGATCCATTTTACCTGATGGATTGGATTAAAATGGAAATGGCTGTTTTTTTCTGTTGAAACCACAACCTGTACTTCAAAATTCCAAAATGCACATTTCTATTTTACTTGTATTATTATGTACTGCATTATTTTGGTATCCTTTGTTGAAGAGCATACCTAAGTGGGATGTGCACGTGTGTTTCTTGAGCACCGTATTTCAGCAGCTGTGTTGGCAGTATTGATAGCTTGTTCTTTGTGTAAAATTTGTATGGTAAATTATTTCTATTTTTACAATACAGTAGTGAATAGAGAAGAGATTGTGTATCATTCTAATGGCTTAGTAACTGGTACTGTGCCACAGAATTGTGTGAGTGGTTATGTGAGCAGAGTGTGTGTGTGTGTGTGTGTGTCAGTGAGCAGAGTATGTGTGCTTTATTCTCCAGGTAATCAACACATTTCAGATGAACTAGTGCTTTAGTTTCTCAACCATGGTCCTCAAGTACCCTCAAAAGGCCAGGTTTTCATTAAAGCTGAACCAGTGCACAGGTGAAGTAATCAGCTGATCAGTAACACAGTGGTTACTAACTTGCTCTCACCCATCAGCTGACTACTTCACCTGTGCACTGGTTCAGCTATAATTAAAACCTGCCCTGTTGGGGGTACTTGCGGCCCGCGGTACATGTGTTTCTTCAGCGTATCGTATCTAGTGCCTAACCGGCCTCTAACTTCACTGCACGTCACTGGGTACGAGCGAGGTGGGATAGGCATTTGAGGTTTGGGAAACTTTGCCCCCTCCTTGTAGGAATGTATATTCGATACGTCACTAGCTCTGGACTCTCGCTACCATGAAAGAAATGAATTTATCAGGTAAGTTCTTACATAAATTATTATTTTTTTATTATCTAGTGTGTTTCATTCTCTTGGTATCCTTTGTTTAAAAAGCATACCTGGGTAGGCTTGTGAGCAGCAGTGCACTACTGGGAGCTAGCAACTGATTGGTGGCTGCACATATGTGTCTCTTGTCATTGGCTCACGTGATGTGTTGAGCTAGCTCCCAGTAGTACTTTGCAGTTCTTTCAGCAAATGATACAAAGAGACTTAAGCTAATCTGATAATAAAATGTAAATTGGAAAGTTGTTTAAAATTGTATTTAATGGGCTCCATTTATCAAAGCTACAAGTTGAAATTTGTGTAAAATCTGCGGTCATGTGCATAAAAAACATAATTTATGTAAGAACTTACCTGATAAATTCATTTCTTTTATATTGGCAAGAGTCCATGAGCTAGTGATTTACGGGATATACAATCCTACCAGGAGGGGCAAAGTTTCCCAAACCTCAAAATGCCTATAAATACACCCCTCACCACACCCACAATTCAGTTTAACAAATAGCCAAGTAGTGGGGTGATAAAGAAAGGAGTAAAAAGCATCAAAAAAGGAATTTGGAAATAATTGTGCTTTATACAAAAAAATCATAACCACCATAAAAAGGGTGGGTCTCATGGACTCTTGCCAATATGAAAGAAATTAATTTATTAGGTAAGTTCTTACATAAATTATGTTCTCTTTTATGTAATTGGCAAGAGTCCATGAGCTAGTGACGTATCGGATAGTAATACCCAAGATGTGGAACTTCACAGAAGAGTCACTAGAGAGGGAGGGATAAAAATAATAACAGCCATTTTCCGCTGAAAAAAATAATCCACAACCCAAAATATAAGTTTATTCTCATAAATGAAAAGAAAAACTTAAACATAAGCAGAGGAATCAAACTGAAACAGCTGCCTGAAGAACTTTTCTACCAAAAACTGCTTCTGAGGAAGCAAATACATCAAAACGGTAGAATTTAGTAAATGTGTGCAAAGAAGACCAAGTTGCTGCTTTGCAAATCTGATCAACTGAAGCTTCATTCTTAAAAGCCCACAAAGTGGAGACTGATCTAGTAGAATGAGCTGCAATTCTCTGAGGCGGGGCCTGACCCGACTCCAAATAAGCCTGATTAATCAAAAGCTTTAACCAGGATGCCAAAAAAATGGCAGAAGCTTTCTGACCTTTCCTAGAACCAGAAAAGACAACAAATAGACTTGAAATCTTCCTGAAATCTTTAGTAGCTTCAACATGATATTTCAAAGCTCTTACAACATCCAAAGAATGTAAGGATCTCTCCAAAGAATTCTTAGGATTAGGACACAAAGAAGGAACAACAATTTCTCTACTAATGTTGTAAGAATTAACAACCTTAGGTAGAAATTTAAATGAAGTCCGCAAAACTGCCTTATCCTGATGGAAAATCAAAAAAGGAGATTCACAGGAAAGAGCATATAATTCGGAAACTCTTCTAGCAGAAGAGATGGCCAAAAGGAACAACACTTTCCAAGAAAGTAGTTTAAGAAGAATGCATAGGCTCAAACAGAGGAACCTGTAAAACCTTCAAAACCAAATCAAGACTCCAAGGAGGAGAGATTTATTTAATGACAAGCTTGAAAACAGTGAATATCAGGAAGCTTAGCAATCTTTCTGTGAAATAAAAAAAAAAGAACCGAGATTTGTGCCTTCAAGGAACTTGCAGACAAACCTTTATCAAAACCATCCTGAAGAAATTGTAAAATTCTAGGAATTCTAAAAGAATGCCAGGAAAATTTATGAGAAGAACACTATGAAATATAAGTCTTCTAAACTCGATAATAAATCTTCCTAGAAACAGATTTATGAGCCTGTAACATAGTATTAATCACTGAGTCAGAGAAACCTCTATGACTAAGCACTAGGCGTTCAATTTCCATACCTTCAAATTTAATGATTTGAGATCCTGATGGAAAAACGGACCTTGAGACAAAAGGTCTGGTCTTAAAGGAAGTGGCCAAGGTTGGCAACTGGACATCCGAACAAGATCCACATACCAAAACCTGTGAGGCCATGCTGGAGCTACCAGCAACACAAACGATTGTTCCATGATGATTTTGGAGATCACTCTTGAAAGAAGAACTAGAGGCGGGAAGATATAGGCAGGTTGGTAACACCAAGGAACTGCTAACGCATCCACTGCCTCCTCATGATGATCCCTGGACCTGGACAAGTACCTGGGAAGTTTCTTGTTTAGATGGGAAGCCATCAGATCTATTTCTGGAAGACCACTCCCCCGGATGTAAAGTCTGATGGCTGAGATAATCCGCTTCCCAATTGTCTACACCTGGGATATGAACCACATAAATTAGACAGGAGCAGGATTCCACCCAAGAAAGTATCCAAGATACTTCTTTCATAACTGCGAGTCCCACCCTGATGATTGACATATGCCACAGTTGTGATATTGTGTGTCTGAAAACAAATGAACGGTTCTCTCTTCAACAGAGGCCACACCTGAAGAGCCCTAAAAATAGCACAGAGTTCTAAAATATTTATTGGTAACCTCGCCTCTTGAGATTTCCAAACCCCTTGTGCTGTCAGAGATCCCCAGACAGCTCCCCAACCTGAAAAACTTGCATCTGTTGTGATCACAGTCCAGGTTGGACGAAAAAAAGAGGCTCCTTGAACTATACAGTGGTGATCTAACATCCAAATCAGAGATAGTCGAACATTGGGATTTAAGGATATTAATTGTGATATCTTTGTATAATCCCTGCACCATTGATTCAGCATACAAAGATGGAGAGGTCTCATATGAAAACAAGCAAAGGGGATCGCGTCCGATGCTGCAGTCATGAGACCTAAAACTTGCATTCAAATAGCTACTGAAGGGAATGATTGAGACTGAAGGTTCTGACAAGCTGAATCAAATTTTATTTGTCTCTTGTCTGTTAGACACAGAGTCATGGACACTGAATCTATCTGGAAACCTAAAAAAGTGACTCTTGTCTGAGGAATTAAGAAATTTTTTGGTAAATTGATCCTCCAACCATGTCTTTGAAGAAACAACACTAGTTGATTTGTGTGAGATTCTACAGAATGTAACGACTGAGCTAGTATCAAGATATTGTCCAAATAAGGAAATACCCTGTTCTCTGATTACAGAGAGTAGGGCACCAAGAACCTTTGAAAAAATTCTTGGAGCTGTCGCTAGGCCAAATGGAAGAGTGACAAATTGGTAATGCTTGTCTAGAAAAGAGAATCTCAGAAACTGATAGTGGTCTGGATGAATCAGAATATGAGGTTATGCATCATTTAAGTCTATCGTGGACATATAATGACCTCGCTGAACAAAAGGCAGAATAGTCCTTATAGTCACTATTTTGAAGTTGGCACTCTTACAAAACGATTAAAAATTTTCAGATCCAGAACTGGCCTGAATGAATTTTCTTTCTTTGGGACAATGCATAGATTTGAATAAAACCCCAGACCCTGTTCCTGAAAGGGAACTGGTATGATTACCCCTGAAAGCTCCAGGTCTGAAACACACTTCAGAAAAGCCTGAGCCTTTACTGGATTTGCTGGGATGCATGAGAGAAAAAATCTTCTCACAGGAGGTCTTACTCTGAATCGTATTCGGTACCCTTGAGAGACAGTACTCTGAATCCATTGATTTTGGACAGAATCTGCCCAAATGCTTTGGAAGAATCTTAATCTGCCCCCTACCAGCTGAGCTGGAATGAGGGCTGCACCTTCATGCAGACTTGGGGGCTGGCTTTGGTTTCTTAAACATTTAGGATTTATTCCAACTTGAAGAAGGTTTCCAATTGGAACCAGATTTTTTGGGGGAAGGATTGGGTTTCTGTTCCTTATTTTGTTGAAAGGAACAAAAAACGGTTACAAGCTTTAGATTTACCCTTAGGTCTTTTATCCTGAGGCAAAAAACTCCCTTCCCCCCAGTGACAGTTGAAAAAATGGAATCCAACTGAGAACCAAATAGATTATTACCTTGGAAAGAAAGAGATAGTAATCTAGGTTTAGATACCATGTCAGCATTCCAATATTTAAGCCACAAAGCTCTTCTAGCTAAAATAGCTAAATACATAGATTTAACATCAATTTTGATGATATCAAAAATGGCATCACAGATAAAATGATTAGCATGTTGAAGCAAGCAAACAATGTTAGAAAATCAGGATCTGTTTCCTGTTGCGCTAAACTTTCCAACCAAAAAGTTGATGCAGCTGCAACATCAACCATAGAAATGCAGGCCTGAAAAGTTAGCCAGAATATATATAAGCTTTCCTTAGATAAGATTCAAGTTTCCTATCTAAGGGGTCCTTAAAGGAAGTACTATCTTCCATAGGAATAGTAGTACGTTTGGCAAGAGTAGAAATAACCCCATCAACTCTGGGGATCTGTTCCCAAAACTCCAAACTAACTGCTGGCAAAGGATACAAATTTTTAAACCTAGAAGAAAGGATAAAATAAGTACCAGGCCTATTCCATTCCTTAGAAATCATATCAGAAATAGCATCAGGATCTGGAAAAACCTCTAGAGTAACCACAAGAGGTTTATAAACAGAGTTTAAACATTTACTAGTTTTAACATCAAGAGGACTAGTTTCCTCAATATCCAATGTAATCAACACCTCTTTTAACAAGGAATGAATATACTCCATTTTAAATAAATAAGTAGATTTGTCAGTGTCAATATCTGAGGTAGCATATTTTGAGTCAGATAGATCCTCATCAGAGGAAGATAATTCAGTATGTTGTCGGTTATTTGAAAATTCATCAACTTTACGAGAAGTTTTAAAAGACCTTTTACATTTATTAGAAGGCGGGATAGCAGACAAAGCCTTCTGAATCGCATCAGCAATAAAATCTTTTATATTCACAGGGATATCATGTACATTGGATGTTGAAGGAACAACAGGCATTGTACTATTACTAATGGATACATTCTCTGCATGTAAAAGCTTATCATGACAACTATTACATACCACAGCTGGAGATATAATCTCCACAAATTTACAATAGATACACTTAGCTTTGGTAGAACTGTTATCAGGCAGCAGGGTTCCAACAGTGGTTTCTGAGACAGGATCAGATTGAGACATCTTGCAAATGTAAGAGAAAAAAACAACATATAAAGCAAAATCATCAATTTCCTTATTTTTAGGAATGGTAAAAAAATGCAAACAGCATAGCCCTCTGACATAGAAAAAGGCAAGAGGCATATAGGAATGGGGTTTTAAATAATTAAATTATTTGTTGCCAAGTATGATGCACAGCGCAAACTGAAATTTTTGGGCGCTAACATCATCCGGAAATGACACACTCGCGTCATTGCAGATGCTCCTTGTACAAGGAACTCAGCGTCAAATAAGACGCCGGAAATTACGAACTTGCATCACCGGACGTCCCTTCGCGCCAAATAATTCTCACGCCAAGTATGACGCAATAAACATCAGCATTTTGTGCCTCGCGAGCCTAATTTTGCCCGCAAAAATTTAGTGAAAAAGCAGTCAATTTGAAAAAAAGACTAAACCCCAGGTAAGAGAAATATTTTCCTAAATATGTTTAATTCCCAAATATGAAACTGAATAGTCTGCAAAAGGAAATATACATAAACCTGACTCATGGCAAATATAAGTACAATACATATATTTAGAACTTTATATTAATACATAAAGTGCCAAACCATAGCTGAGAGTGTCTTAAGTAATGAAAACATACTTACCGAAAGACACCCATCCACATATAGCAGATAGCCAAACCAGTACTGAGACAGTTATCAAGAGAGGTAATGGAATATGAGAGTATATTGTCGATCTGAATAAAGGAGGTAGGAGATGAATCTCTACGACCGATAACAGAGAACCTATGAAATAGATCTCCCGCGAGGAAAACCATTGCACTCTATAGGTGATACTCCCTTCATATCCCTCTGACATTCACTGTACTCTGAGAGGAATCAGGCTTCAAAATGCTGAGAAGCGCATATCAACGTAGACATCTAGCACAAACTTACTTCACCACCTCCATAGGAGGCAAAGTTTGTAAAACTGAATTGTGGGTGTGGTGAGGGATGTATTTATAGGCATTTTGAGGTTTGGGAAACTTTGCCCCTCCTGGTAGGATTGTATATCCCATACGTCACTAGCTCATGGACTCTTGCCAATTACATGAAAGAAAACAATTGATCTCATTGTGATTGAATCATATTCGCCAAGGTTCAATTTCACTCATTTCCGCATGACTTTCGCCTGCCACATCTATCCGCCAGATTTCAAAATTATCAAGCAGTCTACTTGATTGTTTGTGTGGTGAATGACAATGCGGACATGCCTTTAAATCCGCGAGCTCTAAGCCATAGAAATCAATAGGCAATAAGAAGCTACCTTTAAGCAAATAATCAGAATGTCACCTATAAAAGGGCAATCACATGCAAGTTTTTTGTTATTATTTTGGATACTACGATCGTGTGCTTACTCTTAGGTACTTTCATTTTAAACATGAATATATCTATGCTCATGTTTTGTTTCAGCAATAAGAAATGTTTTTGTATATGCTCCTGTAATAGCCCACATTAATGGAGAATATAACAGCGTCCATTTTGTACTTAAAAAAACATAAAGGATGGCGCAGATACTGCTGGAATGGGTAAAGGATGTATTCATTAAACAACTCAAATAAATTCAACTAAACTCAAACAAAATTATCTAAAAAAAAATGTGTTCTCCAAAAAATAAAAATTCCTCAAGAACTTAGTAATATTACTATTTCAAATGCTGTTTAGGAAACGCTGTTCTCTTCATTCACAGTATATTGAATATATATATATATATATATATATATATATATATATATATATATATATATATACAAAATTTAATTTTACAATGAGGTATGTATAATCTAATACAGATTATTATTCTATAATAGTAAAATACAACAGATAGCTCAATTACTTCTGAAATAAGTATATAAATGCATAAATGTATCTATTATTCAAATTATGGTAGTAGTTACATCAAATATATTTCAAATTATCACTATGATGATATTCTCTGAGAGTTTGGTGGAATATATAATGTAATACAATTAGAACCTTCTAAAAAAACAATATACGCCTTTGGCAAAAAGCTTGAAAATAAGCAAGTTAGATTTTGTTAACCCCTTAAGGACCACAGCACTTTTCCATTTTCTGACCGTTTGGGACCTGTGCTATTTTTACTTTTCTGCTTGTAGGGTTAATTTTAGCTTTAGTATAATGTAGTAGACAACCCAAAGTATTGATCTAGACCCATTTTGGTATATTTCATGCCACCATTTCACCGCCAAATGCGATCAAATAAAAAAAAATGTTCACTTTTTCAAAAACTCTTTCACAAATTTTAGGTTTCTCACTGAAATTAATTGCAAACAGCTTGTGCAATTATGACACAAATGGTTGTAAATGCTTCTCTGGGATCCCCTTTGTTCAGAAATAGCAGACATATCTGGCTTTGGCGTTGCTTTTTGGTAATTAGAAGGCCACTAAATTCCGCTGCGCATCACACATGTATTATGTCTAGCAGTGAAGGGGTTAATTAGGTAGCTTGTAGGGAGCTTGCAGGGTTAATTTTAGCTTTAGTGTAGAGATCAGCCTCCCACCTGACACATACCACCCCCTGATCCCTCCCAAACAGCTCTCTTCCCTCCCCCACCCCACAATTGTCCTTGCCATCTAAAGTACTGACAGAAAGTCTGCTAGTCCTAAAATAAAAGTTTTTGTTTTTAAAAAAAAAAAAAAATTCTGCTGTTTAGAATCCCCCCTTAGCCCCCAACCTCCCTGACCCCCCCAAAACAGCTCTCTAACCCTCCCCTCTACCTTATTGTGTGCCAACTTGGGTACTGGCAGCTGTCTAACAGTACCCAGTTTTAAATAAAATGTTTTGTTAAATATTTTATTAACAAATTACTCCTATTTTCTGTAGTGTAGCTGCCCCCCCCTCAACATCCAACCCCCCACCCTCTCCCAGATCCCTTAACTGAAAATTCCCACGCTCCCCAGTCCTCTCTCCCGCCTTGTTAGTAACCTTTATTGTGCCATAGTGTAGGGTTCCCACCCGCGCCCGCCCCCGTGCACTTTGTAACAAAATGTGTCATTGATAAATATCATCAAATTATATATGTGTGTATTTATGTATGTGTGTGTGTGTATATATATATATACATATATATATATATGTGTTAACATAAAGAGAATCAATCACATAAGATATTCAGCGCAACAAAACACAATGTGAGGAATGCTATCAAGATAAAGTCAGTCTTAATAGAAGGTCAGTCTTAAAATAAATAAATTCTCTGATCTTCGTTCTTGATGCTTCTACAGCCTTTTTATCCCCAGTATTATTATGAGATAATTGCAATGTGAATAGTACAATGTGGTGGGTGTCTCCTTACCGGAATTACCCTCAATCGTATGAGGTAATGAATGCTCTCAATTATTAGCCCAGGCGACTCTGGATCGGTGGTGATGTTTCATCTGTAATAATTCTTTATAGAGTGGTTGGTTTGTTTTAATGCTCTGTTCTTGTGCGTGCCACTTGTCGAATGGAAACTTCCAAAGGCTATTCTCTTTGTGATGTGGATCCTTCTTGTGGTCTCTCAGGAGTATGGTATTCCTCCGATTTGATGTTTATAAAGAAGAAAAGAACAAACAACACATAGCGTAATACTGTATAAAAAGTGGATTTATTACAGATACTTTAACGCTATACTCTTACATTAAAAGCCCTCAATCCGTGATCAGGTAAGCATTCACATGTATAAATAATACAAGATGTAGATTGGACCAAGCCAATCTAGTTATGCAGGACTGGATACGGTGTAAACCATAGTCCAAGTATGTTATGTTACAATACTTGTTGATATTACAAAGTCACTCCAGAAAAATAGTTGAAATTCCAAAGCTTCCAATGAGAAGCTTCTTAGTGCAAACAAATGACAATAGATGAAATCTTAATTTCGTTAGCTATTTGCAGGAATAAGGGATTGCAGTGCACTTGCAAAACCAAATAATTAAAACAATTGAAAAGGTACCATAAAAAAAACTAAACTAAAAAGTTTGCTGTCAGCCCAGAACCCACTGTAAAGCCTTTGTTTCCTGTGGGGGTTTTTTGTCACCTGTCAGCGTGGTAGAAGCTTTAGGTTAGTGTGAGGCAAGCTGAAAGATCCGGACCGCTGTGGGTGTGAAACAGCACTGCCACTATTGTGAAATTAACCCTTACGCTTTTCGAAGTGTGTCCGTTTGGTACTTCTTCGTCAGAGGTGTATAGTTGTGCAGTCCGTCCGGTATCAGATTTAAAGCCAGCGAAGGGGAGTGGTTTCACTACGCCACGTGTTACGTCGGTGCGTAGCGGTCCTCAGCCACCAATCGTAAGCAATGTTGATGTGGTAACCATAGAAACGGGGGAAGCTACTGTTTGGTCTATTGTGAACGAATACTAAGTTCACTTGAAGTTATTTAGAATTCTGTTTCCACGCTTTTTTTTAAGAAAGGACTAAGTTAAATGTTGGTTATTCAAGCAACTAATTGTTGCATATATTCTAGATAAAGAATTTTGTTCAGTTTGCGAGGGACAATGTATGGAGTATATAGTAACTACGGCAACCCCTCCGCTGTCTCTTAAAGAGATATCATACTCTGTTCGTAATGTAAGTCAGAATCGTCAAGGAAAAATTCTTTGTTGTGACCTATAAGAATCATGAGTTTATCCTGAGACTCAATTTCCTCATTAATAAAGTGATTTAAAGCAAACAGGATCTTATTTGTTACTGCCAAAAATACAACTTGTGTCAGTTAAAAAAACCTTGTGTGAAATATGTCCTCTAATATCTACACTATATTTCTTGTGTATTTGAGAAAAGGCTAAAACGTTATACGCTGTATTTTTCTCCTTTACATAGGATTGTTCCATGACTATTTGTACAGACCATTTTAGTTGGATCTTTGGCACCGTACATAAGAATAGCAATCAGTAAAAATGACAGTTCTCTATGATTGCCGTAAACTATTTTTGTTTTGGCTTGACTTTAGGTGGAACCTCTGCATTCTCTATCATAGGTAAAACCTGAAAGAATTAATGTGGGTATATATTTTTCTCTCGGCTGGCTGAAATCCTGAGAGAACTCACCCCGTTTAAAAATATATATATATATTAGAACTGGTTTCTTAAGGATAATGGTGACCCAGGTTATTGAGTATCTGAGGTTACTATCATATATATAAATTATGTTTGTGTGTTTGTCAAATAACGTGGAGTTAGAGAAAGATTCTAGATGTGATAGAAGATGTCCCTAAAAAAAAAATTATTTTCACTTTTCTATACATGTGGATCTATGTACTTGTCTCTATAAGCTACTATGTAAAGTGATATGAAAACATGGGACTATGCTATGACTAAGGGATCCACTGGGAAAGGAGTTTATTCATAAAAAGGCCGCAAGGTCAATTTCTTCATTGAGGCCTTTAGGTGCCAGAGTGCCCATATAGTGAATCCAGAAGGATTCTCTTTGTCTTAGTAATTTGAATCTGTCTCCTCCTCTTTTTGGAACTTGTACGTGTTCTAAAATGGTTCCCCTAAGGAGTTGGGGATTTTGTTGATGAAATTTTCTAAAATGTTTTGGTACGCTATGATCCTTGTGTCCATTTTAAATTTTTTTGAGATGTTCCAGGAATTTCAAACAAATGCTGGCCCCTAGCCAAATTAAACAGAAAGTAGAGAATAATTGGCTAACAGAAAAGAGGAAAGGATTTTTTAAATGCAACAGATTAAACTGTAAAGGTTGCAAACACGCATATGACCAATCAAAACCAACTAAAATTGTCCAATCCAATACATATCCACACAAAAAATGTGTAATAAACAAACTTACAAATTGCAAGACCACATTTGTGGTGTATCTGTTGGAATGCCCATGTAAACGACAATATATAGGACGTACAAAAAGACCCTATAAAATTCGTTTACTGGAACATCTCAAAAAAATTGAAAATGGACACAAGGATCATAGCGTACCAAAACATTTTAGAAAATTTCATCAACAAAATCCCCAACTCCTTAGGGGAACCATTTTAGAACACGTACAAGTTCCAAAAAGAGGAGGAGACAGATTCAAATTACTAAGACAAAGAGAATCCTTCTGGATTCACTATATGGGCACTCTGGCACCTAAAGGCCTCAATGAAGAAATTGACCTTGCGGCCTTTTTATGAATAAACTCTTTTCCCAATGGATCCCTTAGTCATAGCATAGTCCCATGTTTTCATATCACTTTGCGTAGTAGCTTATAGAGACAAGTACATAGATCCACATGTATAGAAAAGTGAAAATAAAAATTTTTTTTAGGGACATCTTCTATCACATCTAGAATCTTTCTCTAACTCCACGTTATTTGACAAACACACAAACATAATTTATATATATATGATAGTAACCTCAGATACTCAATCACCTGGGTCACCATTATCCTTAAGAAACCAGTTCTAATATATATATATATATTTTTCAATGGGGTGAGTTCTCTCAGGATTTCGGCCAGCCGAGAGAAAAATATATACCCCCATTAATTCTTTCAGGTTTTACCTATGATAGAGAATGCAGAGGTTCCACCTAAAGTCAAGCCAAAACAAAAATAGTTTACAGCAATCATAGAGAACTGTCATTTTTACTAATTGCTATTCTTATGTACGGTGCCAAAGATCCAACTAAAATGGTCTGTACAAATAGTCATGGAACAATCCTATGTAAAGGAGAAAAATACAGCGTATAACGTTTTAGCCTTTTCTCAAATACACAAGAAATATAGTGTAGATATTGGAGGACATATTTCACACAAGGTTTTTTTAACTGACACAAGTTGTATTTTTGGCAGTAACAAATAAGATCCTGTTTGCTTTAAATCACTTTATTAATGAGGAAATTGAGTCTCAGGATAAACTCATGATTCTTATAGGTCACAACAAAGAATTTTTCCTTGACGATTCTGACTTACATTACGAACAGAGTATGATATCTCTTTAAGAGACAGCGGAGGGGTTGCCGTAGTTACTATATACTCCATACATTGTCCCTCGCAAACTGAACAAAATTCTTTATCTAGAATATATGCAACAATTAGTTGCTTGAATAACCAACATTTAACTTAGTCCTTTCTTAAAAAAAGTTTGGAAACAGAATTCTAAATAACTTCAAGTGAACTTAGTATGCATTCACAATAGACCAAACAGTAGCTTCCCCCGTTTCTATGGTTACCACATCAACATTGCTTACGATTGGCGGCTGAGGACCGCTACGCACCGACGTAACACGTGGCGTAGTGAAACCACTCCCCTTCGCTGGCTTTAAATCTGATACTGGACGGACTGCACAACTATACACCTCTGACGAAGAAGTACCAAACGGACACACTTCGAAACGCATAAGGGTTAATTTCACAATAGTGGCAGTGCAGTTTCACACCCACAGCGGTCCGGTTCTTTCAGCTTGCCTCACACTAACCTAAAGCTTCTACCACGCTGACAGGTGACAAAAACCACCCACAGGAAACAAAGGTTTTACAGTGGGTTCTGGGCTGACAGCGAACTTTTTAGTTTAGTTTTTTTTTATGGTACCTTTTCAATTGTTTTAATTATTTGGTTTTGCAAGTGCACTGCAATCCCTTATTCCTGCATATAGCTAATGAAATTAAGATTTCATCTATTGTCATTTGTTTGCACTAAGAAGCTTCTCATTGGAAGCTTTGGAATTTCAACTATTTTTCTGGAGTGACTTTGTAATATCAACAAGTATTGTAACATAACATACTTGGACTATGGTTTACACCGTATCCAGTCCTGCATAACTAGATTGGCTTGGTCCAATCTACATCTTGTATTATTTATACATGTGAATGCTTACCTGATCACGGATTGAGGGCTTTTAATGTAAGTGTATAGCGTTAAAGTATCTGTAATAAATCCACTTTTTATACAGTATTACGCTATGTGTTGTTTGTTCTTTTCTTCTCTATAAACATCAAATCGGAGGAATACCATACTCCTGAGAGACCACAAGAAGGATCCACATCACAAAGAGAATAGCCTTTGGAAGTTTCCATTCGACAAGTGGCACGCACAAGAACAGAGCATAAGAACAAACCAACCACTCTATAAAGAATTATTACAGATGAAACATCACCACCGATCCAGAGTCGCCTGGGCTAATAATTGAGAGCATTCATTATCTCATACGATTGAGGGTAATTCCGGTAAGGAGACACCCACCATATTGTACCATTCACATTGCAATTATCTCATAATAATACTGGGGATAAAAAGGCTGTAGAAGCATCAAGAACGAAGATCAGAGAATTTATTTATTTTAAGACTGACCTTCTATTAAGACTGACTTTATCTTGATAGCATTCCTCACATTGTGTTTTGTTGCACTGAATATCTTATGTGATTGATTCTCTTTATGTTAACATTTTTATAAGTGTTAAGGGTACACTTTTATCATTTTCTTCAGGCTGCACATTCACTTATTAACCAGGTATTTTCACAATATACCACAATTTATCTACCTTTTCTATTGGTTATAATTTAGCGCTGGTAACATCTCTTGTCTAAACATATATATATATACTTATGTGTGTGTGTGTGTGTGTGTGTGTGTGTATGTAACTACAGATTCTCAAGGGCACACCTGCTTATGTACAGGACAAAGCAATAAATTCCTTTAGTTAAAATAGTTTTGTTAAAAAGGCCATGTCAGGAATATAACTAATAGCCCAACTGGTGTTCTTTTAAGCAGCTGTCCAACAGTCAGAAATAGTATACAGAAATAGGTAAAGTGCCAAGCATCCACCATTATCCATTTTGGGAAGTATTAGCTGAAGAGGCCTATCATTTAAAGGTATATAAGATGTAGGGATAGTAGGAGGAGGAGAAGAAGAGAAGGAAGGAGAGGTTACAAGCAATAGAGTACCAGAAGTAAAGACAGACTTCTTACTGGGGCCCCAGAGGTAATTATATTATGCACTTACTTTATAGCTATAAGGTTGTTTTCATGTCTGTTTGGATTTAATGTTAGAAATTGTATGCAGTTATGTCAATGTGTTTTATGTAATGTATGTAATGTAACTCATATTAATGGTACCATAAATAGAAGCATAGAATTTTGTATTGTGTGAGCTAAGATTTTGGGTGATGTGACTAATAAAGTTGTTATATTGAGCTGAATTTCTCACAAGCGAATTCTTTATTATTATTATTCCAATTAATATAAATATTGTATTCCAAAAACAAATTATTAATCTTCAATAACGTGCGCTCCCCCGCACACGCGATCCCACCAACCCGCTTTCCTGCATCAGCTCCCACCCACCAACGATCGATGGCCAATGCAGATAGGGCCACTGCGTCAGACTGCTAGAAAATATCGAGGCATCACTGCAATAACATGAAAGCAGCTGGAAGCAATCAGGACCGCTTCCACCGCTTTCAAACACCGACGTACAGGGTACGTCCTTGGTCATTAAGGACCTTTTTTTGTAGGACGTACCCTGCACGTCGTTGGTCCTTAAGGGGTTAATAAGGTTCAAAATTATGTTAATCATCACTATGATGATATCCTCTGGGAGTTAGGTAGAAAATATAATATACAATCCAATTAGAACCTTCTAAGAACTAAATATACGCCTGTTGCAAATATGCTAGTATTATTTGGTTAATAAGGTTGAAATACACAATATGCTAAGAGCTAAGGTCTCCACAAAAAACTCAGTGAAAGGACAGTTAGTTTTAAAATGTATTCTAGCAAAAACAGTATCTCCATATAGGTTAGATAAAAAAGTTAGATTCTTATACAATCAACCATAATAACATACATTAATTCATACACCGGTGTATCCATTCATATTTGTAACCTAAATAGGGCAAATATAAAAAAATGAAAAAAACACACACTAAAAAATGACTACACTTTAAAAACTTTAAGGTGTTTTCAAATTCAAATGGGCTATAATTTCACCTAAGCACTATCTTATTAAAAAGTCCTTTGTTCTTTCAATGATTATTATTTCTTCAAGTGTTATAATTATACAGAGGCAGGGACTCAAAGGGACATAGTATGAATAAAAGTCCCTTGCAGATCTTATGAGAAAGTTTTCTCGATTTCAACTGGAATTCTGCTGGTTATATCACTTTATGCTTTAGTCCTTCAACCTGTGCTACTAACGGTTAAGAGATGTAACAGTGTCTGTTAAGCGGGTGTCGGTATTAATGTTTGTGTATTACCACGCTTCCCTCATACCTCTCGTGACCTTATCAAAACACTCCTGTGTAGGTCACTATGCCATTGGGAGCTGTGCCGCCAGCGGATGTACTCCTCAATCTCCAGTTCCTTCTTCGTTGTGTACCTTTCAGGGTGGTAAATTGCCACTATGTAGCGACCGCACTCGCTATATTCTATCTTTTCTCAGTGTTTTCTGGATGGATCACGTGACCGCGGGTAGCCAGTCTTTTCCTGGATACACCCTGCGTCACGTCTGGATCCGCTTCTGATTGGGATATACCAGAAGTAAAGTTATTTCTGTGAGCGCTCACCTTTTAACTTTTAAAATCCCACAATTCTTCTTTAGAGATGCTCCTTGAAGTGATTATTTAAAACAAAGAATATGGCTTTCTCAACCTGTTTCAGCTAGAATGCCTTTATCAAGATGCCATATTTGATCATGTTAGTCCTTTTATAGTCTGTATAATCTCCGCCTCCTGTGATCCCTAAGTTGTTTCCAAAATGTTAACCCTTCAAGTCCCTGTTGGTGCTTATTTTATTTCCTGGTGGTTTTTATAAGTTCTTCTTGCCCTCTTGTCCTTAAAAAGGAATATACAGTATATATATATATATATTTTCTCTATAGTTATACCATGATTATACCATATCTTCTTCATTATTCGCATTCGCGCCCATTTTGTAACCTAATACTAAGGCATATAACTCAATAGCATAATTATCAAAAATGTATATAGTAAAGTAATAGATAATAATAAATCAATAAAAAGTAATTTAAAATATCATAAAAATGTAATTAAATGAAGAAAGAAGTTTAGGCGTCTATTACAGTGAAATCAAAACGGCTGCTATGGCATAGAAATAATAGTCACCTGATTTGCGCCTAGATTACGAGTTTTGCGGTAACGGGTGCGGTGCTAACGAGCAGTTTTCTCTCTATACTTATTAACCCCTAATCTGCTGCCCCCAACATCGCCGACACCTACATTATATTTATTAACCCCTAATCGGCCGCCCCCAATGTCGCTGCCACCTACCTACACTTATTAACCCCTAATCTGCCGCCCCCAACGTCGCCGCCACTATAATAAACATATTAACCCCTAAACCGCTGCACTCCCGCCTCGCAAACATTAGTTAAATATTATTAACCCCTAATCTTCCGTCCCTAACATCGCCGCCACCTACCTACATTCATTAACCCCTAATCTGCCGCCCCCAACGTTGCCGCCACTATACTAAATGTATCAACCCCTAAACCTAAGTCTAACCCTAACACCCCCTAACAAATATAATTACAATAAATTTAAATAAAATTCCTATCATTAACTACATTATTCCTATTTAAAACTAAATACTTACCTGTGAAATAAACCCTAAGCTAGCTACAATATAACTAATAGTTACATTGTATCTATCTTAGGTTTTATTTTTATTTCACAGGCAAGTTTGTATTTATTCTAACTAGGTAGAATAGTGTCAGGGTTTGCCATGTGCTGCTGGCAGCCATTTTACTCACCTCTCTTCCTGACTATGGTGCATTGTGGGGATGCTGCTCACTTCCTGCACTTCCTTTTATGGCCAGACTGGTGTGCATCATCCATGTGAGACAGGATGCAGTCTCAGAATTGTGATGTCATCAGTTATTATTTAAAGGGCCTCTGTTCAGTATGCTTTGCCTTTGCGTTGTCTCAGACCTGTTTGTAAGAGTTCCTGTGTATTACCTGGTTGCCTGATGTCCTTCCTGGTTCCTGATCCCTGGCTTGTTCCTGACACTGCTGTTTTCCTTGTTCCTGATTCCGGCTTGTCTGACTATTCCCTTTGGCTCCTGACTCGGCTCATCTGACTAACAGCTCTGGTTTTGACTCCTGGCTTGTTATTTGACTTGTGGACTTTTTATTATTTTTTGTTATTAATAAAGGTGTGATTATTTTTGCACTTCTCGTCTCAGTCTGATTCCTGGCACCCTGACATAACGCAAAGGCCATGAATCCTGATGGTGCTAATAATCCACCTTTACCTGCCATAATTTCCAGGATGGATGAACAGGATCACCGCTTGGATCAATTTGCATCAGCCCTACAAACCCTGCTGACTTGCACTGCACATTTGAACCAAAGTGTTCTGCAAGTTATGGCTGCTCCTGTTTCCGCTGCTGCACCTATGCCTACCAAGTGCATGTCCGGTTCTGCACCTCTACCTCAGCGATATGGAGGCGATCCTATTCAGTGCAGAGGGTTTTTGAACCAGGTGGGCATTTACTTTGAGATGTTACCTCAGGCGTTTCCCTCTGACAGAGCTAAGGTGGGATTTCTCATCTCGTTACTCTCTCACACAGCTCTTGCCTGGGCTAATCCCTTGTGGGAGACTAATAAACCTGTGATTTCAAATTACCCAGAATTTGTGGCCTCCTTTCGAAGGGTATTTGATGTTCTGGCTCGCTCCTCCTCTGCTGCTAAACGACTCATGTCCATTCAGCAAGGTACAACATCTGTTGCTCAGTATGCTATTGAGTTCCGTATGCTTGCCGCAGACGTAGGTTGGAACAATAAAGCCCTTGTTGCCGCCTTCTTTCATGGGCTCTCTGATGCGATTAAAGACGAAGTTGCTGCCAGAGATTTACCAGAGGATCTCAAGGCATTGGTGTCTTTTTTTATCCTATTTGACATCAGACTCAGAGAGAGGCCCTCTTTCAAGGAGCGCTTGCGGAAGCCTCCTGTTCCGTTGTCTCCTACGTGTTCGTTCCCACCCATGCCTCCCTCTCCTCCCATGACTCCTGGTCCCGAGTCACCAGGTACTGCTGAGCCAATGCAGCTGGGATTCACGCGTCTCTCCACGGTGGAGAGGGCCTTTAGGAGGAGGGAGGGGATCTGCCTCTATTGTGGGTTACAGGGTCACCTTTTGAAGTATTGTCCTACACGGCCGGGAAACATTCACACCTAAGGTCCTGTCGGGGGCAGACCTTGGGTGGTTTATTCTCGTCCCGGAACCGCTTAAGGAGAAACCTTTGGTCACGGTTGTCCTTTCCTGGGTGGACTCCTCCATAGTCACTCAGGCTCTTGTTGACTCTTGTTTGTATCAAAGCACTCCATTCCTGTTTTGCCTCTGTCCGTACCGCTTGCTATTGAGGCCATTGATGGCAGGCCCCTTCAGCCAGCACTCGTTACTCACGAAACTGCTCCATTGTCCATGGCTGTTGGGGCTCTCCATTTTCAAACCCTCCAGTTCCAAGTGATAAACTCTCTGCATTTTCCAGTTGTTCTGGTTTATCCCTGGCTCCAAAAGCACAATCCCAGTCTCGACTGGCGCAGGTCCGAAATTTTTTTGTGGTCCCCGCAATGTATTTCCACTTGTCTTCGGAAACCAGTTAAAGTCTTGTGCACTTCTTCGGTATCTCAATTGCCAGAGGAGTACCGAGAATTCCTAGACGTGTTTGACAAGGTGCGTACCGGTACGTTGCCTCCTCACCGGTCTTACGATTGTACCATAGACCTGCAACGGTACCAGAGCCATTCCTCCTCAGGGCCCGGTGTACCGTCTGTCTGTTGCAGAGAATTGTGCTATGGAGGAGTATGTTGCTGATGCTCTGTCACGGGGGATCATCCGCAAATCCTGCTCTCCTGCAGGGGCTGGCTTCTTCTTTGTGAAGAAAAAGGGTGGAGACCATGTATCGATTATAGGGGTATTAATCATCTTACCATTAAGAATTCTTACCCTATTCCGCTTATTACGGAACTCTTTGACCGTAAAGCTACAGTCTTTACTTAACTTGATTTGAGAGGAGCGTACAATCTCGTTAGGATTAAGGAGGGCCAACAAATGGAAAACAGCATTTAACACCAGGAGCGGGCATTATGAGTATATTGTAATGCCCTTTGGCCTATGCAATGCTCCTGCTGTTTTTCAGGAATTTATTAATGATGTCCTACGAGATATGTTGCAACAGTGTGTTGTGGTGTACTTAGACGACATCCTCATACACTTACCCACACTTGAGGTTCATCGTTCTGATGTTACACGGGTTCTTCAGAGACTACGTGAGAACGGCCTGTTTTGTAAACTCGAGAAATGTGAGTTCCACCAGACTCAAGTAACCTTCATAGGTTATGTTATCTCCGTTACAGGGTTCTCCATGGATCCTGACAAGTTATCTGCAGTTCTGCAGTGGCCTCGCCCAGTTGGTCTTCGGTCTATTCAACGTTTTTTGGGGTTCGCCAATTACTATAGAAAGTGTATTAAAAAAACTTTTCTTCCTTGGTCAAACCTATCACAGACATGACCTGTAAAGAGAATGATCCACTCCATTGGTCACCTACTGCCATTAAGGCCTTTGATAGTCTTAAGACTGCCTTTGCTGCCGCTCCCATTCTGGCTCATCCTAACCCTGTCCTGCCTTTCATTCTTGAGGTCGATGCGTCTGAGACTGGAGTAGGTGCCCTCTTGTTTCAACGTCCCACGCCTGACGGTTCCTTGCATCCGTGTGGTGGTTTCTTCTCTAAGAAATTGTCTCCAGCAGAGTGCAATTATGAAATTAGTGACAGGGAATTACTGGCCATAATTTTGGCACTTAAGGGATGGAGGCATCTTCTCGAGGGTACTAGCGTGCCAGTGCTCATTCTTACTGATCACAAGAATTTAACTTATCTAACTGAAGCAAAACGTTTGTCGCCCCGACAGGCCAGATGGGCGCTATTTTTGTCTCAATTTAATTATGTGGTCTCCTACCTGCCTTTTAGTAAGAATGTTAGGGCTGATGCCCTCTCTCGACAATTTTCACCTCTGTCCAAGGAGGAGTCTGTACCTACTCCTGTTATACCTCCTGACCATATTTTGCTACCATACGTACTAATTCGACTTCTCCCTTGGGGAAGGAGATCCTGGCTGCACAAACCAATGAACCTCCTGAGAAACCTAGTGGTAAGTGTTTTGTTCCTGAGAATCTTTGAACTAAACTTTTGCACACTTACCACTATCCTAAAGCCGCAGGTCACCCAGGCAAGAACCAAATGATTTGGTCTGTCACTCGACAATTCTGGTGGCCAGGTCTTCGTTCTGATGTTGCTGTGTATGTTGCCTCCTGCTCAGTTTGTGCACAGAATAAGACTCCTCTACGTCTTCCTGTGGGTCTTCTTCAACCTATTGCTAATGGTGAGCGTCCTTGGACACATCTTTCCATAGACTTCATTGTCGAGCTCGCTGTTTCCAATGTCAATACTGTTATCCATATGGTGGTTGACCGTTTTTCTAAAATGTCACATTGCATTCCCTTGATGAAGCTGCCTACCGCTCAGGAGCTTGCTTCAATTTTTGCCCGGGAGGTCTTCAGTTTACATGGGTTACCCAAGGAGATAGTGTCGGACCGGGGTAGCCAGCTTGTCTTCAGATTTTGGCGTTCCTTTTGCGCTCAAATGGGGATCCAGCTTTCCTTCTCCTCAGCATATCACCCTCAATCTCCATGTGGGTGCTGATTCAGGATTGCCTTCATCGTTCTATGCAGCGCCAAATGTTCCAGGCTGATCGTAGGCGTCTGCCCGCACCTTCCTACCAGGTTGGTGAGAGAATTTGGCTGTCCTCCCGCAACTTGAACCTTCGTGTGCCTTCCAATAAATTGGCTCCCCCTAATCTTGGTCCTTTTCGAATACTCTGACGGATTAATCCTGTGGCCTACGCTTTTGACCTTCCTCCTGATATGCGCATCTCCAATGTTTTTCATGTCTCCCTCTTGAAACCATTGGTTTGTAATCGGTTTACCACTGTGTTGCCTCATCCCCGTCCTGTCTTTGTTGACAACCATGAGGAGTATGAGGTCAGCAGCATTATTGACTCTCGTATGTCCAGGGGCCGTATACAGTTTTTGGTTCACTGGAGGGGCTACGGTCCGGAGGAGCGTTCTTGGGTTCCCTCCTCTGATGTTCATGCTCCCGCCCTCCTCTGTGCCTTCCATGCCCGTTTCCCCAATAAGCCTTTTGTCCTCCCATGGGAATTGAGGTAAAAAAAATCCTTTTGGCTGATCCAATCAGCCAATAGGATTGAGCTTGCATTCTATTGGCTGATTGGAACAGCCAATAGAATGCAAGCTCAATCCAATTGGCTGATTGCATCAGCCAATAGGATTGAACTTCAATCCTATTGACTGATTGCTTCAGTCAATAGGATTTTTTCTACCTTAATTCTGATTGGCTCATAGAATTCTATCAGCCAATCGGAATCTAAGGTACGCCATCTTGGATGACGTCACTTAAAGGGTACCTTCATTCAGTAAGAAGACTCCGGATGAAGAGAATGCTACGCGTCGGATGTCTTGAAGATGGAGCCGCTCCGCGTCGGATGGATGAAGATAGAAGATGCCGTCTGGATGATGACTTCTGCCCGTCTGGAAGACCACTTTGCCCGGCTTGGATGAAGACTTCTCCCGGCTTCGTTGAGGACTTCGGCCCGGTTAGATGAAGACTTCTGCCACTTCCTTGAGGATGGATGTCCGGTCTTCAGGTCAGTAAGTCGATCTTCAGGGGGATAGTGCTAGTTTTTTTTTTTTTAAGGGACACAAACATCATAGTATTGGCAGAAAAACACATGCAACATGAACATAACGGGGCAATAAGAATAAAAGAGTAGAAAACATATCACTTATTACTAATATAGCAGAGCCTAAAGAGTCCAGAGTTAAGACTTGTGAAGCCCCTTATTCTCTGTAGCTCCATGCAGACCCCTAGCAGTGACGCAGCTCCTACAGCAATAGTATGGTAGAAATGTGTGTAGCTATCCCCTTCCTGGATCTACATGGACGCATCAGCGCAAATATATACCGTAAGAGTTAGAGTTCAATTCTCGATTAGTCCCCTGTAGTGAGGGTCGTCTCTGCAAAAGTGGGTCTCCGCATATACCTCCTCTCTGTTCACAGAGTCCCCCACATGTGGCCCGCAAACCCCTTCCATGCAAATGCGGCTATGCACATTCAGGCAGGGTCCTGTTATACTATACAAATCCTAAAGCCACGCATTGGTATCAGAAACTAGGGGTATCGCAGAAAGTATGAACACTATCCCTTGTAGACAGTAGAGTAAGGGCTAAAACATGACCCACACTGGTATATGTGGAGCTCAAAGTTGACTGTAGGTAGATTACTAGCGGAGTGTTAAGCATAGATCAAGTATAGAGTGTTCAGATCTTCTTTAGTAATCCCAAATTTAACTGTGGCAGAGTTTGTTATCTCACATTTCATTAAAGAACATCCCCCACAGCCATCGCTAAGCAGGCTCCTGGATCCACACCAGGATCGACCACAGGATAATCTGCCTTTCGATAATGAATTAGGGATAAATTTAGCCTACCCCAGTTCTGTACTGCTGGCAACGGCTTTTGTAAAAAAGATGCAGCACCTCCCTGGGCGAATCTGTCTCCCCTGACATCGATCCACAGGTCCCAGTTAGATCCTCTAGAGGAGTAACACAGGGCTGGAAAAGCGTACTTGCAGAACTCAAATGACAAGCGAGAAAGACGGGTACCTTGGTAATAGCGGTCAGCAAAATCTTATGTGGGTCTAGGCTGTTGCTTACACTCTGCTGCTGTGCCGGCTGTATAGTACCTTTTGTAGAATTCTCCCATTTATGTTCAACTCCTTCTATCGGTGCAGCTCTCCTCTCCAGGCTGACAAAGTGATCCTTCAGTTTGCCAGGCGGGTTGTACAAGGTGGTTAGGGCACTATTTGGATAACTTTCACCATGGAGTGAGGGTTGTGTGCGTGTGGTAGTTAGAGTTACAAAAGATGTTTGGAGCAGGTATATGATAGATACAACATGTAGTTCCTGTGAAGCTTGCGGCTCTCCTTTAGCTCTTGCACAAATATCTTTTAGGGAGACATATTCCTCGTGAATAATCGTGCACAACTTACTATAGTGAGAATCTAGCATGGCAGTGACTTCCCGAAGGATGCGTTCAGAGTCCAGCGCCATTTTGAAATAATCATGCATTAGTAGTATGCAGAAACGTTATGCTCCTTGTCTAAGAATAGAAGTAGTTTTGCTGTCACAAACTAGGCTCCCTTTTGCGAAGAGTATAGTTGGGGTCCTGGCAAATACCAATATTATTGCGCAATGGAGAAAAGTGTCCTCTTCTATACACAAGGTCCAGTAATTGCTCCTTCGAGCAGCTATCCTATTACAGGATGTCGTAACCCCAGAGTTTGGGGGGGGGGGGGGTAATTCTGCAGCAGCCCCAGATCTATGCCTCAGTTCCAACACAGGGTCTCTTTGTAAGGTCCTCACAGCTAGTTGTAACAATGGCTTCCAAGCCTGTGGGAGATCCTGACACACGTCTTTCTCATAGAACATAGGCAAAAACCCGGTCAAATCCCCAATACTGAGCGTGTATCAGTTCCTAGTCAAGCAGTTATTCTCAGATAAGTAAAAAGTGGTGTAATGGGGGGCAGAGCCAACAGCCTAGGTGGATAGACGTGCTAATCTGGAGCTCCTAGGCCTGATTCTAAAAAATGGTCTTTATTCTTAGTAAAAATTGATCTTATGATATATGGGGACATCTGCTAACTAATCCTTAGCCGAAAGACAACTTGCCTGAACTAACGCTTGCATATAACTCGACAACTAACAATTTTTATGCAAGGAAGTTAAAGGGGCCTACTCTCTCTGATATCAACATTAGCCGGATTTTGCGGCTTCTTACAGCATGGCGGAGAATCCGGAGTCACTATACACCTTACTCCGGGACCTAGACCGGCAGCTATCTAGCTGTTTCCTCGATTTGTCAGCCACTCTAAAGTCGGCGATGAAGGGACAGAGCTACAATGCCCTTTATAGTAAGAAACTTGGAGCCACGCGGGTGGAACTACCTCGGGAAAGCCAATCTGTCACACTGACCCGTTCTCTTCTGTTGGGCTTTGTCGGCGAAGACATAAGAGGTACTCCACTTAACGACTATGATCCGCTGCTAGATGATTACCCCTCAGCTACCTCGAGCTTTCCTACAGTACCAGATTTGGCGCCACTGAGTGAGAGAACGAGACAGCCTTCTGGCCCTAAGCTGTATCTCACAGTCTGTGAGGAGCGGTGTTTACCGCTCGCCATTCCACCTTCCGCACCTCCAGAAACAGATGTTCCAGAGCTAGCTTTTACCTCACCCATACTTAAGGGACATATAATAGAGGAGCAGGGAGCCAATCGGAAGGTGCTACTAAAAGCTTTCATTTTGGCATCGGAAGCTAATTGCGGTTCACTGCCTTCCTTGTGCGCTATCAGCTGGGAATATAGATTGAGAGCAGCTAACAAGGAGTACTCAAAAGTCGATTACAGCTCATGGTCTTCTCAATTTTATGTGGGAGCTGTGTTATGCTCTACGGATGTAAATTACGCTTTCACTCTGCTGCCCTGTGGCATTGGCTAGTAAACGAACCATAGCAAGTTGCCCAAAATGCATGTGTGGGTACATTTATGCTGGGACTCTTCTGAGTGATACTAACAATGTTATGACGCCACATACTATGTTTATCTTTGGAGACAAGATTCAAGACACCTACCTTTAGAGCGGTAAAGACTTCCCCGAACAAACATGAAATCTGGTGCAGGCTACACTGATATCTCACTATTGACCTACATATAGAGACAGCTCCTAACATGAAAGATATAAGTGTTATGAGGGTAATTTAGTTTGTCTTGAGATCATTAATTTATGCTCGACAAATTTTCCAACCTTACACAGCTAATATGGCGTTGTCAGAGCAGAGCCCTCCGGAACTGTTTCCACAGGACAATCCTTTTTCAAAATTTAGTCACCAGAACTGTAAAGTTTTCCTTATAATATCACTCCCCACTTTATACCCCTATAATATGTTTAGGTCTCTCAGAAAGTTAATTCTGGCTAACGGACTGATTTCATGCTGCAAAAGACCTGAGACTTACTTTCCAGCTTTGAATGCAAGTTTTGCTCTGGTAACCCTATTGTTTCTAGTTAAACTCAGACAGTCCCTCCTTATTTATTTCTTTACCCCCATGTTAGGTTGGTTTAAAATTAATTATCTATACAGTATCTGGCAAAATGGGTCACCTATGCGGTTGATGTACAGTTTATCATACTGCATGTAACTCCACTTATAATGTTAATCAAGCTCCATATGCAGCTTTACAGTCCCCTATAATTCACACAAATATATCACACCTTTTAGGTTCTTTGTTTATTATGCACATACATTTGATATTGCATGCTTGATTACAGAGGCCACACATATGAACCTTTCACATTTTCAGACATAGAATACATACTATTAGGTTTAAATCAGCAGAAATGCGCCTTTGCAATTTTAGACTATATTTCCTTTAGTGGACAGTTAATTTATTTTACTTTCATTACTACGACACCTATAGCTCACAAATTGCTAAATATAGCAGAGCTAGATCCAGATAGGCTCTATCTGACTCATATATATTTTGTCTTTTTTAATTTAACTACGTCTCTTGATAGATTTTCTTAATTATGCTAGTTTAACCGCATATGATCTTGGATCTGTTTTAAATAACCCTTTAGTTTGCAGGTAATTATATTGTTCCTCTTGTTGCTATCGTTATGTCTGTTATAATATTACTTATATAATCCCTAACTAAGATTTATCTGTATCTCTGATTGTATATGCTCTCAAAAAATATCTATGCCTATCTAGAAAGTTTGCAGATAGCAAGCACAACTCATGATTACTGATTCAAGACCTGTCTTGACGCTGTAGCTAATTTTACTACGACTTATATATCTCACTCCTACAGTGTTATACTAGTAAGCCTATGACCATGTTATTGGAGTACAATTTTCTAATCCATGTTGTAGTATACTAAATAGTCATAATGGTGAAATAACTTGACTCCTAAAATTCATATGGAGCATTATACACATCTTTTAATTAGATCCCAATGCACCGATATTTACAGGACTACTCATATGTTTCAGTTTTTATAGGCTCTTCTACTCATATATATTCACCTTAGCTTGTAATTAGATCTCCAAAGGGATACACGGAGTTCGTTAGAACTGAACATGTCTTGGTGCTATCCATGTTGCATCTATTCGACACATAACTACTATGGTCTTTTCAAGACTCATTAACATTCCTATGGTCTTCCGCCCCCCCCACAGTAGTTGACCATGGCCATTTAAATTGCTATTATTATTATTTCTGGTCTTCCCCCCCCCCATTATTGGTGACCATAGCTAGTTACATCGCTATTTCTTTTATTCTCATCAAATACCTTATGTACGTAATAATATAAATACATAGAAAAATCATTTGTATAAGCGGTGCTTACCCGCTGACATTTCCCTAATTTTCCCCTCGCTCCTTCTTTTGCTCTTGATACCATGACCCTATCCTTAATGATAAGAAGCATTTAATCATAGGACAAATTGGGTCTATCTAGTAGCTACAGTGCTCTTTTAGAGCATCTTTTACCATTACAGCCCGGAATAATAGCTACTCACAGTAATCTATAAAAAATATAAAAGGAGGGTTTCGGATATGTTTTGACGTACATATTATGTTTTCTTTTCCTGTCATATTGTTGTTAACATAATTACTGCTATGTTTTGCATTATGTTTATGTCATGATTTGATGCTTCATAGAGATGCGTCTTGCCGCTATGAGAGTAGGCTCCGCCCCCCGTGTTAGGTTTTTTAAATGTGTATTGGGTGGGTTTTATTTTTAGGTTAGGGTTTGGACCTGCAAAAGAGCTAACTGCCCTTTTAAGGGCAATGCCCATTTAAATGCCCTTTTCAGGGCAATGGGGAGCTTAGGTTTTTTTAGATAGTACAGGGAGTGCAGAATTATTAGGCAAATGAGTATTTTGACCACATCATCCTCTTTATGCATGTTGTCTTACTCCAAGCTGTATAGGCTCGAAAGCCTACTACCAATTAAGCATATTAGGTGATGTGCATCTCTGTAATGAGAAGGGGTGTGGTCTAATGACATCAACACCCTATATCAGGTGTGCATAATTATTAGGCAACTTCCTTTCCTTTGGCAAAATGGGTCAAAAGAAGGACTTGACAGGCTCAGAAAAGTCAAAAATAGTGAGCTATCTTGCAGAGGGATGCAGCACTCTTAAAATTGCAAAGCTTCTGAAGCGTGATCATCGAACAGCGCAAAATAACTGCCCATGAACTGAGAAAAGTCAAGCGTGCAGCTGCCAAGATGCCACTTTCCACCAGTTTGGCCATATTTCAGAGCTGCAACATCACTGGAGTGCCCAAAAGCACAAGGTGTGCAATACTCAGAGACATGGCCAAGGTAAGAAAGGCTGAAAGACGACCACCACTGAACAAGACACACAAGCTGAAACGTCAAGACTGGGCCAAGAAATATCTCAAGACTGATTTTTCTAAGGTTTTATGGACTGATGAAATGAGAGTGAGTCTTGATGGGCCAGATGGATGGGCCCATGGCTGGATTGGTAAAGGGCAGAGAGCTCCAGTCCGACTCAGACGCCAACAAGGTGGAGGTGGAGTACTGGTTTGGGCTGGTATCATCAAAGATGAGCTTGTGGGGCCTTTTCGGGTTGAGGATGGAGTCAAGCTCAACTCCCAGTCCTACTGCCAGTTTCTGGAAGACACCTTCTTCAAACAGTGGTACAGGAAGAAGTGTGCATCCTTCAAGGAAAACATGATTTTCATGCAGGACAATGCTCCATCACACGCGTCCAAGTACTCCACAGCGTGGCTGGCAAGAAAGGGTATAAAAGAAGAAAATCTAATGACATGGCCACCTTGTTCACCTAATCTGAACACCATTGAGAACCTGTGGTCCATCATCAAATGTGAGATTTACAAGGAGGGAAAACAGTACACCTCTCTGAACAGTGTCTGGGAGGCTGTGGTTGCTGCTGCACACAATGTTGATGGTGAACAGATCAAAACACTGACAGAATCCATGGATGGCAGGCTTTTGAGTGTCCTTGCAAAGAAAGGTGGCTGTATTGGTCACTGATTTGTTTTTGTTTTGTTTTTGAATGTCAGAAATGTATATTTGTGAATGTTGAGATGTTATATTGGTTTCACTGGTAAAAATAAATAATTGAAATGGGTATATATTTGTTTTTTGTTAAGTTGCCTAATTATTATGCACAGTAATAGTCACCTGCACACACAGATATCCCCCTAAAATAGCTATAACTAAAAACAAACTAAAAACTACTTCCAAAACTATTCAGCTTTGATATTAATGAGTTTTTTGGGTTCATTGAGAACATGGTTGTTGTTCAATAATAAAATGAATCCTCAAAAATACAACTTGCCTAATAATTCTGGACTCCCTGTATTTTATTTGGGGGGTTGATTGTGTGGGTGGTGGGTTTTACTGTTGGGGGGTTGTTTGTATTTTTTTTTTTACAGGTAAAAGAGCAGATTACTTTGGGACAATGCCCGCAAAAGGCTATTTTAAGGGCTATTGGTAGTTAAGTTTAGGCTAGGGTTTTTTTTTTTATTTTGGGGGCGCTTTTTTATTTTGATAGGGCTATTAGATTAGGTGTAATTAGTTTAAATATCTGTAAAAAAAAAATTCTGTAATTTAGTGTTTTGTTTTTTTCGTACTTTAGCTAATTTAATTTAATTTTGGTAATTGTATTTAATTTAGTTAATGTATTTAATTATAGTGTAGTGTTAGGTGTTATTGTACCTTAGGTTAGGTTTTATTTTACAGGTACTTTTGTATTTATTTTAGCTAGGTAGTTAGTAAATAGTTAATAACTATTTAGTAACTATTCTACCTAGTTAAAATAAATACAAACTTGCCTGTAAAATAAAAATAAACCCTAAGCTAGATACAATGTAACTATTAGTTATATTGTAGCTAGCTTAGGGTTTATTTTATAGGTAAGTATTTAGTTTTAAATAGGAATTAGTTAGGTAATGATATTAATATTTATTTATATTTTTTGTAATTATATTTGTTAGGGGGTGTTAGGGTTAGGGTTAGACTTAGGTTTAGGGGTTAATAAATTTCGTATAGTGGCGGCAACGTTGGGGGCGGCAGATTAGAGGTTAAAAAGTGTAGGTAGGTGGCGGCGATGAAAGGGACGGTAGATTAGGGGTTAATAATATTTAACTAGTGTTTGCTAGGCGGGAGTGCGGCGGTTTAGGGGTTAATATGTTTATTATAGTGTCGACGATGTCAGGGGTGGCAGATTAGGGGTTAATAAGTGTAGGTAGGTTGCGGCGACATTGGGGGCTGGAGATTAGGGGTTAATAAATATAATGTAGGTGTCGGCGATGTTGGGGGCAGCAGATTAGTGGTTCAGAAATATAATGTAGGTGGCGGCGGTGTCCGGAGCGGCAGATTAGGGGTTAAAACATTTATTTTAGTGTTTGCGATGCGGGAGGGCCTCGGTTTAGGGGTTAATAGGTAGTTTATAGGTGTTAGTGTACTTTTTAGCATGAGTTTTATGTTACGGCGTTGTACCATAAAACTCTTAACTACTGACTTTCAAATGCGTTAGAAATCTTGACAGGGTAGGGTGTACCGCTCACTTTTTGGCCTCCCAGGACAGACTCATAATACCAGCGCTATGAAAGTCCCATAGAAAAAAGACTAAGAATTTTACGTAAGTCGTTTTGCGGTAAGGCCAAAAGAGTGTGACTCATAATACCAGCGGTAGTAAAAAAGCAGCATTAGCACCTATTAACGCTGCTTTTTCAGCATGGGAAAGACTAGAAATGGTGCCTTAAAGGAACAGTCAACCCCAAAATTGTTATTGTTTAAAAAGATAGCTAACGTCTTTACTACCCATTCCCCAGCTTTGCACAACCAACATTGTTATATTAATATACTTTATAACATTTAAACCTCTAAATTTCTGCCTGTTTCTAAGCCACTACAGACAGCCTTTTGTCACATGCAATTTTATTTGCTTTTCACAACAGGAGGCTGCTAGTTTGTGTGGGCCATATAGATATCATTGTGCTCTCTCCCGTGGGTTGTGGATGACACTGCACTAATTGGCTAAAATGCAAGTCTATAGATAATAAATAAAAAGTTATGTGATCAGGGGGCTGTCAGAAGATGTTTAGATACAAGGTAATCACAGAGGTAAAATGTGTATTAATATAACTGTGTTGGCTGTGCAAAAATGGGGAATGAGTAATAAAGGGATTCTATATCTTTTTTAAACAATATTAATTTTGGGGTTGACTGTCCCTTTAAGTTTAAAGTATCACTTCCATGTTCTGTGTTTAATTCAATACGCTACTGGGAGCTAGCACAACTGATAAGCCAATGATGAGACAAATGTGTCTAGCTACCAATCACAGCTAGCTTCAGCAGTGCATTGCTGCTGAGCATATGAACAGATGTTTTTCAAAGATAATAAGAGTAAAAGTAAATCTCATAATAGATGCAAAATAAATGTCTTCAAATTGCATGCTTTATCTGATTCATGAAAGTTTAAGTTTGGCTTCCATGTCCCTTTAAGAAAGCTTATGTTAATTATAGTCAATATTCATAATGAATTCAGACAATGTCATAAAGCGTAGGCATAGGTCAGTGGTACTGCACAGGTTAGAGAAATGGATACAAGTTGCTTAGAACAGAGGGTTAGTAGCCTAAATATATATATATATATATATATATATATATATAATGGATAGATAGATTAGATAGACAGATAATGGATATATAGATAGATGATAGATATAAAAAAAAACATAATTTATGTAAGAACTTACCTGATAAATTCATTTCTTTCGTATTAGCAAGAGTCCATGAGCTAGTGACGTATGGGATATACATTCCTACCAGGAGGGGCAAAGTTTCCCAAACCTCAAAATGCCTATAAATACACCCCTCACCACACCCACAAATCAGTTTAACGAATAGCCAAGAAGTGGGGTGATAAAAAAGTGCGAAAGCATAAAAAATAAGGAATTGGAATAATTGTGCTTTATACAAAAAAATCATACCACCACAAAAAAGGGTGGGCCTCATGGACTCTTGCTAATATGAAAGAAATGAATTTATCAGGTAAGTTCTTACATAAATTATGTTTTCTTTCATGTAATTAGCAAGAGTCCATGAGCTAGTGACGTATGGGATAATGACTACCCAAGATGTGGATCTTTCCACGCAAGAGTCACTAGAGAGGGAGGGATAAAATAAAGACAGCCAATTCCGCCGAAAAATAATCCACACCCAAAATAAAGTTTAATATGAAAAATATAAGCAGAAGATTCAAACTGAAACAGCTGCCTGAAGTACTTTTCTACCAAAAACTGCTTCAGAAGAAGAAAACACATCAAAATGGTAGAATTTAGTAAAAGTATGCAAAGAAGACCAAGTTGCTGCTTTGCAAATCTGATCAACCGAAGCTTCATTCCTAAACGCCCAGGAAGTAGAAACTGACCTAGTAGAATGAGCTGTAATCTCTTGAGGCGGAGTTTTACCAAAGAAATGGCAGAAACTTTCTGGCCTTTTCTAGAACCGGAAAAGATGACAAATAGACTAGAAGTCTTTCGGAAAGACTTAGTAGCTTCAACATAATATTTCAAAGCTCTAACAACATCCAAAGAATGCAATGATTTCTCCTTAGAATTAGGACATAATGAAGGAACCACAATTTCTCTACTAATGTTGTTGGAATTCACAACCTTAGGTAAAAATTGAAAAGAAGTTCGCAACACCGCCTTATCCTGATGAAAAATCAGAAAAGGAGACTCACAAGAAAGAGCAGACAATTCAGAGACTCTTCTGGCAGAAGAGATGGCCAAAAGGAACAAAACTTTCCAAGAAAGTAATTTAATGTCCAATGAATGCATAGGTTCAAACGGAGGAGCTTGAAGAGCCCCCAGAACCAAATTCAAACTCCAAGGAGGAGAAATTGACTTAATGACAGGTTTTATACGAACCAAGGCTTGTACAAAACAATGAATATCAGGAAGATTAGCAATCTTTCTGTGAAAAAGAACAGAAAGAGCAGAGATTTGTCCTTTCAAGGAACTTGCAGACAAACCTTTATCCAAACCATCCTGAAGAAACTGCAAAATTCTCGGAATTCTAAAAGAATGCCAAGAAAAATGATGAGAAAGACACCAAGAAATATAAGTCTTCCAGACTCTATAATATATTTTTCTAGAAACAGATTTACGAGCCTGTAACATAGTATTAATCACAGAGTCAGAGAAACCTCTTTGACCAAGAATCAAGCGTTCAATCTCCATACCTTTAAATTTAAGGATTTGAGATCCTGATGGAAGAAAGGACCTTGCGACAGAAGGTCTGGTCTTAACGGAAGAGTCCACGGCTGGCAAGAAGCCATCCGGACAAGATCTGCATACCAAAACCTGTGAGGCCATGCTGGAGCTACCAGCAGAACAAACGAGCATTCGTTCAGAATCTTGGAGATTACTCTTGGAAGAAGAACTAGAGGCGGAAAGATATAGGCAGGATGATACTTCCAAGGAAGTGATAATGCATCCACTGCCTCCGCCTGATGATCCCGGGATCTGGACAGATACCTGGGAAGTTTCTTGTTTAGATGAGAAGCCATCAGATCTATTTCTGGAAGTTCCCACATTTGAACAATCTGAAGAATACCTCTGGGTGAAGAGAGCATTCGCCCGGATGCAACGTTTGGCGACTGAGATAATCTGCTTCCCAATTGTCTATACCTGGGATATGAACCGCAGAGATTAGACAGGAGCTGGATTCCGCCCAAACCAGAATTCGAGATACTTCTTTCATAGCCAGAGGACTGTGAGTCCCTCCTTGATGATAGATGTATGCCACAGTTGTGACATTGTCTGTCTGAAAACAAATGAACGACTCTCTCTTCAGAAGAGGCCAGGACTGAAGAGCTCTGAAAATTGCACGGAGTTCCAAAATATTGATCGGTAATCTCACCTCCTGAAATTCCCAAACCCCTTGTGCCATCAGAGACCCCCACACAGCTCCCCAACCTGTAAGACTTGCATCTGTTGAAATTACAGTCCAGGTCGGAGGAACAAAAGAAGCCCCCTGAACTAAACAATGGTGATCTGTCCACCACGTCAGAGAGTGTCGTACAATCGATTTTAAAGATATTAATTGAGATATCTTTGTGTAATCCCTGCACCATTGTTTCAGCATACAGAGCTGAAGAGGTCGCATGTGAAAACGAGCAAAGGGGATCGCGTCCGATGCAGCAGTCATAAGACCTAGAATTTCCATGCATAAGGCTACCGAAGGGAATGATTGTGACTGAAGGTTTCGACAAGCTGAAATCAATTTTAGACGTCCCTTGTCTGTCAAAGACAGAGTCATGGACACTGAATCTATCTGGAAACCCAAAAAGGTTACCCTTGTCTGAGGAATCAATGAACTTTTTAGTGAATTGATCCTCCAACCATGATCTTGAAGAAACAACACAAGTCGATTCGTATGAGATTCTGCTAAATGTGAAGACTGAGCAAGTACCAAGATATCGTCCAAATAAAGAAATACCACAATACCCTGTTCTCTGATTACAGACAGAAGGGCACTGAGAACCTTTGAAAAAATTCTTGGAGCTGTTGCTAGGCCAAACGGCAGAGCCACAAACTGGTAATGCTTGTCCAGGAAAGAAAATCTCAGAAACTGATAGTGAGCTGGATGAATCGGAATATGCAGATATGCATCCTGTAAATCTATTGTAGACATATAATGCCCTTGCTGAACAAAAGGCAGGATAGTCCTTATAGTTACCATTTTAAATGTTGGTATCCTTACATAACGATTCAATATTTTTAGATCCAGAACTGGTCTGAAGGAATTCTCCTTCTTTGGTACAATGAAGAGATTCGAATAAAACCCCAGCCCCTGTTCCAGAACTGGAACTGGCATAATTACTCCAGCCAACTCTAGATCTGAAACACATTTCAGAAATGCTTGAGCTTTCGCTGGGTTTACTGGGACACGGGAAAGAAAAAATCTCTTTGCAGGAGGTCTTATCTTGAAACCAATTCTGTACCCTTCTGAAACAATGTTCTGAATCCAAAGATTGTGAACAGAATTGATCCAAATTTCTTTGAAAAAACGTAATCTGCCCCCTACCAGCTGAGCTGGAATGAGGGCCGCACCTTCATGTGGACTTAGAAGCTGGCTTTTGTTCTTTGTTGAAACGAAAGGAACGAAAACGATTATTAGCCCTGTTTTTACCCTTAGATTTTTTATCCTGTGGTAAAAAAGTTCCTTTCCCACCAGTAACAGTTGATATAATAGAATCCAACTGAGAACCAAATAATTTATTACCCTGGAAAGAAAGGGAAAGTAGAGTCGATTTAGAAGACATATCAGCATTCCAAGTTTTAAGCCATAAAGCTCTTCTAGCTAAAATAGCTAGAGACATAAACCTGACATCAACTCTGATAATATCAAAAATGGCATCACAGATAAAATTATTAGCATGTTGAAGAAGAATAATAATGTTATGAGAATCATGATCTGTTACTTGTTGCGCTAAAGTTTCCAACCAAAAAGTTGAAGCTGCAGCAACATCCGCCAAAGATATAGCAGGTCTAAGAAGATTACCTGAACACAAATAAGCTTTTCTTAGAAAGGATTCAATTTTCCTATCTAAAGGATCCTTAAAGGAAGTACCATCTGCCGTAGGAATAGTAGTACGCTTAGGAAGGGTAGAGATAGCCCCATCAACTTTAGGGATTTTGTCCCAAAACTCTAATCTGTCGGACGGCACAGGATATAATTGCTTAAAACGTTTAGAAGGAGTAAATGAATTACCCAAATTATTCCATTCCTTGGAAATTACTTCAGAAATAGCACCAGGAACAGGAAAAACTTCTGGAATAACTACAGGAGATTTAAAGACCTTGTCTAAACGTTTAGATTTAGTATCAAGAGGACCAGAATCCTCAATTTCTAAAGCAATTAGGACTTCTTTAAGTAAAGAACGAATAAATTCCATTTTAAATAAATATGAAGATTTATCAGCATCAACCTCTGAGGCAGAATCCTCTGAACCAGAAGAATCATTAGAATCAGAATGATGGTGTTCATTTAAAAATTCATCTGGATAAAGAGAAGTTTTAAAAGACTTTTTATGTTTACTAGAAGGAGGAATAACAGACATAGCCTTCTTAATGGATTCAGAAACAAAATCTCTTATGTTATCAGGAACATTCTGAACATTAGATGTTGATGGAACTGCAACAGGTAATGGTACTTTACTAAAGGAAATATTTTCTGCATTAACAAGTTTGTCATGACATTTAATACAAACAACAGCTGGAGGAACAGCTACCAAAAGTTTACAGCAGATACCCTTAGCTTTGGTAGTTCCAGCACCAGGCAGCGATTTTCCTGAAGTATCTTCTGACTCAGATGCAACGTGAGACATCTTGCAATATGTAAGAGAAAAAACAACATATAAAGCAAAATTGATCAAATTCCTTAAATGACAGTTTCAGGAATGGGAAAAAATGCCAAAGAACAAGCTTCTAGCAAGCAGAAGCAATGAAAAATGAGACTTAAATAATGTGGAGACAAAAGCGACGCCCATATTTTTTTTTTTTAGCGCCAAATAAGACGCCCACATTATTTGGCGCCTAAATGCTTTTGGCGCCAAAAATGACGCCACATCCGGAACGCCGACATCTTTGGCGCAAAAGAACGTCAAAAAAGGACGCAACTTCCGGTGACACGTATGACGCCGGAAACAGAAAAGATTTTTTGCGCCAAAAAAGTCAGCGCCAAGAATGACGCAATAAAATGAATCATTTTCAGCCCCCGCGAGCCTAACAGCCCACAGGGAAAAAGTCAAATTTTTTAAGGTAAGAAAAAATGATTGATTCAAATGCATTTATCCCAAATATGAAACTGACTGTCTGAAAAAAAGGAATGTTGAACATTCTGAGTCAAGGCAAATAAATGTTTGAATACATATATTTAGAACTTTATAAAAAAGTGCCCAACGATAGCTTTACAGTGTCACAGAAAATAAGACTTACTTACCCCAGGACACTCATCTACATGTTTGTAGAAAGCCAAACCAGTACTGAAACGAAAATCAGCAGAGGTAATGGTATATATATATAAAAGAGTATATCGTCGATCTGAAAAGGGAGGTAAGAGATGAATCTCTACGACCGATAACAGAGAACCTATGAAATAGACCCTGTAGAAGGAGATCATTGAATTCAAATAGGCAATACTCTCCTCACATCCCTCTGACATTCACTGCACGCTGAGAGGAAAACCGGGCTCCAACCTGCTGCGGAGCGCATATCAACGTAGAATCTAGCACAAACTTACTTCACCACCTCCATAGGATGCAAAGTTTGTAAAACTGATTTGTGGGTGTGGTGAGGGGTGTATTTATAGGCATTTTGAGGTTTGGGAAACTTTGCCCCTCCTGGTAGGAATGTATATCCCATACGTCACTAGCTCATGGACTCTTGCTAATTACATGAAAGAAATGCTAACAGTCCACATAGCTTCAGGGAGTGCCATGCCCTTTTGTTATATATTAAATGGATGTAATTAGGCAAATATATTTGTTGAACCATTTCAATTAAACATGACCTTTGAGAAAATCAGAGGGTACAATTCATAAAGAGATTTAGTCTTTTCAGCTTCAGCAGTTTATATTTTATTATCTGCAACTGATTGACTAAAGAATATAGAGCTGAATGAGTTTGGTGAAACAGCTGCATAGTATAAACTGGTAAGTGGTGGCAGAGAAACTGGTAGCGAGTGGAGCTTGGAAAGCCTCTTGATTTATAGGGAAAGTCAAGTCAAAAGTAAACTTTCACGATTCAGATAGGCAATGCAATTTTAAACAACTTTCCAATTTACTTTTATCATCAAATTTATTCTCTTGGTAGTCTTTATTGAAAGCTAAACCTAGACAGGCTCATAGGCTAATTTCTAATCCACTGTAGAACGCCTTTTATCTCAGGGCATTTTGACGGTTTTTCACAGCTACACAGTGCTAGTTCATGTGTGCCATATAGATAACTGTTTGCTAACTCCCGTGGAGTTATTTATGAGTAAGCACGGCAAGTCTGTTAAAATAACTGAAGTAAGGGGCCAGTCTGCAGAGGCTTAGATACAAGGTAATCACGGAGATTAAAAAATATATTTATATAACTGTGTTGGTTATGCAAAATTGGGGAATGGGTAATAAAGGGATTGTCTATCTTTTTAAACAATAACAAAACTGGACTAGACTGTCCCTTTAATTTAACAGCGTATTTTCAACTTGATAAGCCAGCAACAATAATAGATGTATACACCATTCTAAAGGTTGTATTTAATCATTTTAAAAAATATGACATTCTTTATGTTTAAGCACTGACAATACATTTCTTAAATTGACAGTATAAAGCATGAGATTTCATAATAACATGTTTAATTATATATAGTAAAAAAGCTTTGCAATATATTTTCATTGTTTATTTTGCCTGGTTGTCATGCAATTTAGCTCTGAAATTTGTAGGTTTTCTAGTTCTCAGAAAAGAAATAGCAGACTTCCCAAGCATAACCCTGTTACATATCTGTCCCTAATTGGCCATAATAAATCAAAAAGAACTCCCAACCTTGCCAGATGAAGATGTGACAGCACTGAACCTTAAAAACCTCCTTTATTCAAGTATCAAATTAAAAAAACATGAGAACACTTCAAAAACTAATGAAATATCCAGCTATGTCCTGGTCAAGAGATAGCCAAAGAGCAATTCATGTTTCAGGCTTCAGTTCAGCCTTTGTTCACTGACTTTCTATTGCACCTTGATCAGAATGATGCTGTGTGGTACCATATATATTGAGATAACAATAAGAATCACATTCCATATATACAATATTAAAACATCATAATATTATATCATTTATTATTATAAAATGTGTATTATAAAATTAAATATTATTAATAACGATAATAGTAATTATAAATTTGATTTCTTTATAAATTATTTTTTGGTGTACTTATAATTGGCTTTATTCTGTTTTGTTTAATAGTTTAATTTCCATTGATAAGTTAGAAAACAATCCATAATAATGTTTAGACTTTAGTGTTGTCTACTTTGTAATTTAAAAATCTTAAAGACTTAAGGTTGATCCAATATTCTTACCCTATCCCCCCTCCCTTATGCCTGGGTATAAAACCTATTTCCTGGACAGTCAACAGACTAACATTGGAATTGTGTTGTTGTCTGAAATGTCTGGTTATAGGTGTAATGGATTGACTTGACATAGGCAATTCTTGAGGTTCTAACCTAACCATTTCCTCTTCCTGAATCTGGTAGTCAGCCTTTATCCTGTCTTCCTGTTCATATACTGGTTCTAATGTTTTTGTTGTAGAATTGAACTCTTTTGCGGAAGGTCTTAATGGAGGTATATGTTCAGTTTGAGACTTTTGTTGAGGCAGGATGGTCATGGTTTACTGTAGTTGCTGGTAGGTAAGGATAGTACCATTTTTTCTCATCCGAGCATTCCTCCCCCTGGTCCATATCCGTCTCTGTGTCTTTTCTCTTACCGACTTGTCTTTTTTTCACTGGCACTTTTGGAATGCAGTCTTCAACAGGTAAGTCATTCACTGTTAGTAAAAGATTTCTGTGCAATACTCAAATAGTCTTTTTACCAGTTTCAGGTTGGATCTTGTACACAGGCCCATCTTTGATCCTTTCCACCACTCTGTGCACTGATTTTTCCCAGTATGGACGAAGCTCATCCAGACCTCCTCTCTCAGAGAGATTTATTACTAACACTCGATCACCAGGTTGAAGAGGTACTCCTTTCCCCTTCCTATCTTAGTACTTCTTTCCTTTAGTAGATTATTTTTGACTATTTTCGGATGCAATTTTGTAAGCTTCTTGCATTCTGGATGCCCACTTTTGAGCAAACGTCAGATGACTTTGTGTCTCGTTTTCTGATTTTAGGTTAAGCATCAGATCAATAGGCAACAGGGAGATCTTCCATACAGTATAAAGAATGGCAAGTATCCAGTGGCTTCATGTCTGGTACAATTATACGCATGAACCAGATGTGGAAGATGATCTTTCCAGTCAGTCTTTTTCTCTTCCTCCAGAGTGTGAAGCATCTGCAACAAGGTATGGTTCAGACTTTAACTGGATTACCCTGTGGGTGGTAAGGGGTATTCCTTGAATGAGAAATCCCTGCCAATCATTGCAGTGTCTGGAACACAATATTCTCGAATTCTCGTCCTTGATCATGATGTAGTTTCTCCGGATATCCAAAATGTGGTATGAAATCCTGAAAGATCTTCTCTGACACCGTTTTCCATGATTTTTTGTTTGTTGGGTACGCTTGTGCAAAGCATGTGAAATGATCTACAAGGACGAGTATGTATTCGTACCCTCCTTTTCTTTGCTCCAAGTGAAGATAATCGATGGACACTAACTCAAAGAGTGAACTTGTGGTGATTGAACCTATAGGTGCTCTTTCAGGATTGTTTGGACACTTCTGTTTGATACAGTTGCACTTCTTGAGCACATATTCATCAATTTCCTTCTGCATAAATGGCCAGTAAAATCGGTCATGTGCTAAATGGGTTACCTTGTCAGTGCTAATGTGATCCATGTTATCATAGAGATTTGGCTTCATTTTTTCTGGTAGGACTAGATGTTTACGATTCCCTGTGTGCCGGTACAGATTTTCTTCTTCAACTATTAGCTTGTTCCACTCATGTATCAGACGCCTGGTTTCTCTGGTCATGCTTTTCTTTTCCTTGTTGTTTGGGGTCCAGTTGCTTTTCTTAAGCTTGGCCACCTCCTTAATACTGATATAATCTTATTGTAAAGCTGTTACATCCTCCTTAGTCATTGGGGATACCATCTGCCCTCTCAGCATTTCTTTTTCCACCTCACTTGCTGAGCAGAGGGTCAGTGAAGCCACCCATGGTATTTCTTCAACAATAGCTTTGCTACCTTGCCACATAGCTGACACAAGTTCAGATGGCACAACCTTAGTGTAAACTCTCAGGTGGTCTGTGAGGTGCACATGGTATCGTGAAAGTGTATCTGTGTCTGAATTCGGTTTACCTGGCCTGTATTTTATATCAAAGTAGAAATCGTCCAACTCGCCAACCCAGCGATGACCCACAGCATTTAATCTGGCAGTACTCAAGACATATGTCAATGGATTGTTGTCTGTGTACACCGTAAATGTTAGAGCGTAGTACAAGTAATCTCTGAATTTGTCACAGATTGCCCACTTGAGAGCTAAAAACTCATGTTTGCCAGAATGTAGGTGGTAGTTGCGCTCTGCTGGAGTCAATGTTCGAGAGCAAATTCCAATAACACGATGTTTTCCTCCTTGTTGTTAAAGTACAGTGCCTAGCCCTTCATTGGACGCATCAGTGTGAAACACAAAGGGTAAGTCAAAATCAGGGTATGTCAGGATCAGTGGATTGGTAAGCATATCAACAAACCTCAATACAACAGTTGGTGTCTGGGTGTCCACTGGATTGGTGTTTTGGATGGCATTTGTGCTTTATTCCCACTTTTTGTCTTCTGCCTCTCTCGATTAATGTTGGTGATTTTTGTAAACAGATTTTTCCTCAGGGTTCTGCAAGAGTTTAAAAGTGGCTTAGCAAGTCGAGAGAAATCTTGAATGAAGGACCTGTAGTAACTCAGAAACGCTAACAAAGATCTGATTTCTCCAACTGTTTTTGGTTCTTTCTTTTTCAGTTGTAATACAACTCCAAGATCGTTTGGGTCAATTTTAATGCCTTCTCCTGAAACCATCCGACCAAGGTATCAAATCTGCTGTTTGAAAAGTTCACATCTTTAGTCGGAGTTTGATGCCATACTCATGCATTCGGCAAAGCACTTGCCTAAGGTCATGATCATGAGCAACAAAGTACATCGTCCAGGTATGGGGAACAACATTTATCTATGATGCCCTCTAACACACTTTCCATGCACCTCTGAATGGCTTCTGGGGCATTAGTTAGTCTGAATGGAATACGGTTCCACTCATAGAGTCCTCAGGGAGTGCTGAAGGCAGTCATATGTCTTGACTCCTCATCCACAAACCCTTGATGATAAGCACTACCCTGGTCAAGGATCGAGAACCATGTAAATCCTCCTAGACAATCCAGCAAATCTTGTATTTTAGGTAGTGGGTGTCTGTCTGGAATAGTGTCCAATTTAATGGAATATGGTAAAGTATTCCTATGAATAAACAAAATGTTTGTTTTGTAGCTGAATTATGCTAGAACCCAAAAATAAGACTGAAACAGAATTTGGGAAAATCAGCATTCAGCAATTAATACAGAAAAGTATTATTATTATACAGAGAGTAATGGTTCAGAGTATAAGATTAAAGATTGTGTAAAGTCCAGGTAATTTAGTATCATAGAAACCTGCAGAATGCTTTATTTAGGATAAGTTTAAAAAGAGGTTCTGCTCAGCATTACAGGCTGTTAGTAAATGCAGCAAAAAAGGTAACACAGTATTTGCAGTTAACTTGATACATATAGCAAACAGGTGGTTGTTGACATAGCAAAAAAGAAACAGTGTCTCAGAATGCTGTTTAGTATTACAGGCTGAAGTTAGTAAATGCAGCAAAAAAAAGGTAACAAAGTACTTGCAGTTAACTTGATACATACAGCAAACAGGTGGTTATTGACATAGCAAAAAAGAAACAGTGTCTCAGATTGTTACCAGTATCAGAGGTAAAAAGTATTTGCTGTTTCTTATGCAGTAAAGGTTGGAAGGCTTTGTGCTGTGAGCTGCTGCAATCGAGTTCAGGGAAATTCATAGTATTTGCACAAGGAGAAAAAACAGAGACCGTGTCTGCCAGAGTACAAAATGAAAAGTTAGCTTGAAGATCTACAGTTCAGAATTGTGCTGAGAGGTATTCCATCTGTAGGCAATAAGACCAGAATAATCAAGCAAAGTTACTAGGGGGAAGCGAGGTTAAATAGACTGATGAGTAAAACAGGGAGGATCCCATTTTAAAGGGATGTTACTAATAGTCTTTCGATTTAACTCCCGAAAGTTAACACATAGCCGTAAGCTACTGTCCTACTTTTGGACACAAACAACTGGTGATGAGTAAGCAGAGGAAGATTTCTTTATCCAACCTCGGTCAAGGAGGTTTTGGACATTTTCTTTCACTTCATTTGTATAGGGGTTTTGGATTGAATTACAGCATTTATGAACAGGAGAGTCATCTTTCAAATTTATCTTCAATTTCAAATTTGGGATGCATCCTATATCTAGATCATCTTGAGCGAAGACATCTGATTCGTCATATAGCATTTGTCTGATTATCTCCTGTTCTTGTGCTGAGATATGTTCAAAATGGACAGGTGGGTGCCATTTAACGATTTTGTTAATGGGTAACTGACTCCCACTATCCACTTGACTGAGTTGATTTACATGAACCAAACTTTCCTTCTGGTTATTTCCTTTTCAACGCCATCAATTGGGATGAAGGGTAGGACTTCAGATACTGGAGTAATGGTACCCAACACTGTTCTTGGAGAAAGGTAAATGTCATATTGAGTCTGATTCAGGACAGGGATCTTCACAACTTTAAAAACACCACTTGGCACATCTACCACCGTAGGAAACAGCTCAAGGCCATCTCTGGACATTCTGGAAGTGGTTCAAATGGCATGACTACTTCTTCAGAACATGTTCTAATTCTGCATTTTATTTTGCAAAGCTCACCTCTCCTAATCGTGAGTCCTTTCTTCCCCACTTTGACTACACAACTGTAAGGCATTTCTTCTGAATCTGTTACTTGATTGACAACAATTAACCATTGACAATGTTGTTAGCTATTCTGTCTTCCTTTCATAGCTTCACTCAGTCAGGTCCTGAGTACTATTTGACTGGTCACTGTTTTCTCTGATCAGTTCTTCAATGATGTTAAACCCAGCATTGGCACATGTATGGCAAAGTTTCCATGTCCCTTACTTTTGAGCTCAAGAAGTACTTGAATCCATCCAATAAATGGAATGACTGAGTCATTGGCGGCAATGATGTGTAGCTTACTGTAAGAAAGTAGATCTTCTATAGGCTTTATGGAAACATCCGGAAGAAACTTTCCTAGCCATGTCTCTCCTACCATGCTGACTTGAGCTCTTGTGTCCAACAGCATTTCAACAAGAACACCATTCATCCAACATGACAGCATACATTTTCTGCCAATCAGTTTTGCTATTTGTTGTTTTGATGACTTACTTTTTGTTAGAATTGAATTTGTGGAATTGTGAGTAGACACACAATTAACCTTAGCATGGGACAGATTATTTGAAATGGTCACTGGTTGTCCCACCTTTGTTCTCTTCTTTAAGCAGCCAACCACTCTGTGTCCTGCCTGGCCGCAGAGGAAGTAATGGCAGTAGTCCTGATTTACAAGTTGGATGCAGTCGTCACATCTGTGCTTGCTTTTGACTTTATCTGAAACTTGAACATTTGGCAATAGCATAGCAGTTTGATTTTCAATTGTGGCAGTAGGTGTCTCATCATATTTTCAAAGTTTTTTGTGAGAGCAGAAACCTGAGCTGTCTGTTCCACTAAAGCAGTATTATATGCTCTAACTTCTCCCTCAACTTTCTTTTGTAACTTCTCATAATTTTTCTCACTATGCTCTTGCACCTGGATAAACTAACAGTCAGAAGCTTGTGTCTATGTACAGTGTTTAGACGTTTCTGCCTCTCTGTTTCTTCATTGGCTGATTTTTTGACCTCCTCTAGGATAAAGTCATCAGTTACTGTTACGTCAGATATATAATGCTTAATGTCTAGTCTAATTTTTCTTGTTTAGCTCCTAATAGAGTGTATGAAGGAATACCCCCTGCACCAGACTTTTGTCATAGTTAAACTCTGACCCACTATGTTGAGATGCATAAAGAACTTTTTGTTTTAATCCCACTAACCTATAGACAAACTGCTGTATTGTTTCTTTATCTAGCTCTTTAGCATTGCTAAGCTCCTGAAACAACTCAGTACACTTTGTTCTCTAATATGTGACTTCAAAAACCTTTTCAATTCTGCAACAGTGAGATCATTTTTATTAGTCAACATGTCTTTTAAAGTTACCTAGTTTTATCATTCTTGACACTGTGCGTATGATGTCAGATTCAGAGAATTGTTCTTTCAGACCCTGATCAATTTGTCTTTATACACTGCTGTAACTCATGTCTGAACTACAATCTAAAATTACACCACCATACATTTTGAATTCTCTGTGTGGCAATAAAGCAGCAACATCAGTTAGTCTAACCATCCCAGATACCTGTTCTGTCATTGAGGACCCACTACTTGCCTCTTTGTTACTGTTCTCAATGTCCATGATTGGTGTACTCTCCTTGTTGGTTTTCAGTTCATCAACTTTGTCTTTGATGATAAGTAAACAACACATACCTTGATCTTCTAAACTTTTCAGCTGATCACTTCTCATAAAGTCCACAATAAATTTAACAAGTTCAGGTTTGTTGGCACCAGCCACCGCTGGAACTTGAATGTCTTTTATCTTCCAGTGAAAGAGCGAGTCTATGAAGCTGTTCTTCACTAAGCAGATGAAGTTGCTTTTGGATGTCCCACAACAGTGCAGGAAGAGGAGACGCCATCTCTGCTGGAACCTTAAGACTTGCACTCACAAGGCAGACGACAATCACAACTCTCCTTGTAGCGCCACTCACATTTTCGTGTTGGTCTCATGCTTCCCTCTCACTGGTGGCACAACGCATCTCAGACTAAGCCCCAAAATGTTACCGGTCTTATACATGGGAAAATGAGAGGCAGTAACTGTAGAACAATGAGAAGCAAAAGCCGTTATTATTCTGGCACTTTCTTTTCTTTATTTCCAATTCTGGCCAGAATGTCACTTCCCCCCTCATTACAGCATGATGCGCCACCTACAGGCTGCTTACAGAACACCTTTTACAGGACTCATAGAAACTTCAAATAGAAAAAAATTGTGTGGTGTATATTTTTCTAATAATTTCCGCAATCTAATTTCCAATCCATCACATTAGTAAATACATTACATTTGTTGCATTACATATGATAATAAACCTAATATCAAACTGGTGTTCAATATCCTGTAATATCCTTGTCTATCCTTGTTTGATATAGGTACATGTTTTGAAATATTCTTCATTATTTATTTTGCTTGGTTTTATGCTAGTCTGAATTGGCTCCTCCAGATAAGCCAAGTGTGGGTGGAGTTTGGCTGTCAAAAACAAAGTAAGACAAACTGTGTTATTTTAAAGGGATAGTAAAGTTTAAATTAAACTTTCATGATTCAGATAGGGCATATAATTTTAAACAACTTTCTAATTTACTTGTATTTAATATTTAGCATTAATTGCCTGAAATGCAAGTCTGTCAAAAGATCTGAGATAAGGAGGCAGTCAGCAGAAGCTTAGATACAAGGTAATTACAGAGGTAAAAAGTATATTTCTATAACAGTGCTGGTTATGGAAAACTGGGGAATGGTAAATAAAGTGATTACCTATCTTTTTAAACAATACAATTTTTGGTGTTTACTATCCCTTTAAGTTACGAATATACGGCTTACGCGTATGTTATTCTATAGCAAGACAAGAGAAATGTCTTATATATTATATTATATTAAAATATAACAAGTTTTTAGTGTCCCTTTAAGATTTTAAAAAGTTTGGTAGTACCAAAACATTTTTTAACTATGTCCATAATTATGTTTCTTCTAATTAAAGGGACACAAAACAGGTCCCATTAAACATTAACATTACTTTAAAAGCACACTTACTTTAGAGATCCTGTAAGAAATAAAAGTTAAAGGGATATAACCCCCAAAAAAAATATTTTGTGATTCAGACAGAGCAAACCATACAAGTTTCATATTAACTTTATCAAATGTGCTTTGTTCCCTTGATAGTGTGTTGAAAAGATACCTAGGTAGGCAATGGGAGGAGTACATGGCAGGAAATAGTGCTGCCATATAGTGCTCTTGCAAATGGATAACATTCTTGCTGCAGAAATGGGCCGGCTCCTAAGCTTATTTCCTTGCTTTTCAACAAAAGATATCAATAGAACAAAGAAAATTGATAATAGAAGTAAATTAGAAAGTTGTTTAAAATGACATGCTTTATCTGAACAATGAAAGAACAAAAATGGGTTTCATACCCCTTTAATACATAAAGCTTGTAAAATCAAACCCCTTTTACCCTCACTTACCGTGCTCATCTTCCTCGACAAGCAATCAGATGGAAAACTGCTGTAACGTTTTTGGGTGCAGATTTGCGTGGCCAGTCCATGTGGTCTTTGAATAGCAGTACCAGACTATACCTCTGAAAGAGGTATGACAATTTGTATTGTACCCTGCGACAATTTGTATTGTACCCTGCGACAATTTGTATTGTACCCTGCGACAATTTGTATTGTACCCTGCAACAATTTGTATTGTACCCTGCGACAATTTGTATTGTACCCTGCGACAATTTGTATTGTACCCTCTGATAATTTGTATTGTACCCTCTGACAATTTGTATTGTACCCTCTGACAATTTGTATTGTACCCTCTGACAACTTGTATTGTACACTCTGACAATTTGTATTGTACCCTCTGACAACTTGTATTGTACACTCTGACAATTTGTATTGTACCCTCTGACAATTTGTATTGTACACTCTGACAATTTGCATTGTACCCTGCGACAATTTGCATTGTACCCTGCGACAATTTGTATTGTACCCTCTGACAATTTGTATTGTACCCTCTGACAACTTGTATTGTACCCTGCGACAATTTGTATTGTACCCTGCGACAATTTGTATTGTACCCTCTGACAACTTGTATTGTACCCTGCGACAACTTGTATTGTACCCTGCGACAACTTGTATTGTACCCTGCGACAACTTGTATTGTACCCTGCCACAATTTGTATTGTACCCTGCCACAATTTGTATTGTACCCTCTGACAACTTGTATTGTACCCTGCGACAACTTGTATTGTACCCTGCGACAATTTGTATTGTACCCTGCGACAATTTGTATTGTACCCTCTGACAATTTGTATTGTACCCTCTGACAATTTGTATTGTACCCTCTGACAATTTGTATTGTACCCTGCGACAATTTGTATTGTACCCTGCGACAATTTGTATTGTACCCTGCGACAACTTGTACTGTATTGTACCCTGCGACAACTTGTATTGTACCCTGCGACAACTTGTATTGTACCCTGCAACAACTTTTATTGTACCCTGCGACAATTTGTATTGTACCCTGCGACAATTTGTATTGTACCCTCTGACAATTTGTATTGTACCCTGCGACAATTTGTATTGTACCCTGCGACAATTTGTATTGTACCCTGCGACAATTTGTATTGTACCCTGCGACAATTTGAATTGTACCCTGCGACAATTTGTATTGTACCCTGCGACAATTTGTATTGTACCCTGCAACAATTTGTATTGTACCCTGCAACAATTTGTATTGTACCCTGCGACAATTTGTATTGTACCCTGCAACAATTTGTATTGTACCCTCTGATAATTTGTATTGTACCCTCTGATAATTTGTATTGTACCCTGCAACAATCTATGCAGTTGGAGAAGTTATTTTTGCTTTTATTCTGCATAGTGGGTTCAAGTATTCCATGCAGATTTTGTGTGGATTTGTCCCTATGCTTGATTTTGAATGTTACATTCACTCACATATTTACAGTATCCAGCCATAACAGTACCCCTCAGAGCCAGATATACAGCTGTTTGTTTCCATGCATTTATATTGTCATTTTGAAGTTACTGGTTTGCATGGTGGGCTTTAAACACTACTGAATTTCAAAAAAACATAAAACCTTTTAGTACAAATATTATTTTTTGTGATTAGCAGCATGCCAACAGTGCAATAAATACATCTGATTGGTGGAAGTAGGTTAGGCACTTCAAAATGTTAAGCTTTATTAGCTACTTGACACACAAGTATAACAAAGCAATGAATAAGCCTTAACTCACAACTGATTCAGTATCTGTGGAGAATTCATTCACTTAAAAATAGTGATGCATCTTATTAAATAAATGAAGCAGGTCAGCAGATATGGCAACAATCTTTAATTTGCTGATTTTGCAGAAACTCCTGGTGTAAACTTTATTATGGAAATAAGTTTAATACAATATGGACAGATAATGTATAAAACTTTGTCACACACCGAGGTTGCTTACGTGTTAAATAAAATAATGCGGCTGAATGGAAATGAAGCCATAAATCTCCAATACGTGCTCTGCATTCATAACCAGCTACACTCTAGAGCTTTGTAAAGCTTGTACACTGGGAACAAGAATTTTGCCAGCATCAGGATACGGTACTCAAAATTAGACTTTTATAATTCAGATGGAGCAAGCAAATAAAAAAAAAAAAATCTAATTTACTTCTATTTTTAAATGTTCTTTTTTCTCTGGGTATCCTTAGTTAAGTATGCACATGCCTGACAACAGTTTTAAATCAATGGGGCAGAGTCCAATCTTTCTGATTTTATTTTTCATTATCATTTATTTTTCACGTCTGCCAGTACCCATTTTGCTCATTTTTTTGCTTGTTTTTGTATATACATATAAAAACATTTATTTCCATAGTGTAGCTGCCCCCCCCCTCATTCCCCTATCACCCTACCCCCTCCCAGATAATTTTCCAACTAATATCCCCCTCCTTCCACCTTACTATATATTTTCCGTAGTGTAAGAGGTCCTACCCGTTCCCGCTACACTACGGAAATAAATGTTTTTATACGTATATAAAAAAGCTTTTATTCAGCGAAATGGGTACTGGCAGACAGCTACCAGTACCTAACATGGCAGCTAATAGGTAGAGGGGGAGAGTTAGAGAGCTGGGGGGTGGTCAGGGAGATAGGGAGGTAAGGGGGGATACTACCCTGGAGAAAATATTTCTTTCATGTAATTGGCAAAAGTCCATGAGCTAGTGACGTATGGGATATACAATCCTACCAGGAGGGGCAAATTTTCCCAAACCTCACAATGCCTATAAATACACCCCCACCACACCCACAATTTAGTTTTACAAACTTTGCCTTCTATGGAGGTGGTGAAGTAAGTTTGTGCTAGATTTCTATGTTGATATGCGCTTCTCAGCTTTTTTGAAGCCCGGTTCCTCTCAGAGTGCAGTGAATGACAGAGGGATGTGAAGGGAGTATTACCTATTGAATACAATGGTCATCCTAATGGGGATCTATTTCATAGGTTCTCTGTTATCGGTCGTAGAGATTCATCTCCTACCTCCCTTTTCAGATCGAGGATATACTCTTATATACCATTACCTCTGCTGATTCTCGTTTCAGTACTGGTTTGGCTATCTTCTTTATGTAGATGAGTGTCTTTTGGTAAGTATGTTTCCTTTATTTAAGACACTCTCAGCTATGGTTTGGCACTTTATATTTAAAGTTCTTAATATATGTTTGTACTTATATTTGCCATTTTCAGGTTTATCAGTATATTTCCTTTTTGCAGACTGTCAGTTTCATATTTGGGAAATGCATAAAAAAATTTCTTACCTGAAGTTTTCAAATTGACTCTCTTTCGAAATTGCGGGCTGTTAGGCTTGGGGGAGCGCAAAATGCTATAATTTATTGCGTCATTCTTGGTGCAAGATTTTTTTGGTGCGAGAATTACGTTTGTTGATGTAATTTCGTCATTTACGGCGTCTTAGTTGGCGTCGAGTTTTTTCACGTAGTTGCGTCATCTATGACGCTCGTGTTTGTTGCAGACGTTCTTGGCAGCAAAAAATATTTTGTCAGTTGGGCGTCATACTTGGCGCCAAACTTTTTGACATTATTTAAGACTTCATTTCTTTTTGCTTCTGGTTTCCAGAGGCTTATTTTGTTTTGCATTTCTTTCCCATTCCTGAAACTGTCATATAAGGAAATTGATCATTTTGCTTTATATGTTATTTTTTCTCTTACATATTGCAAGATGTCTCAAACTGACCCTGTTTCAGAATCTACTACTGGTATCCTGCTGCCTGATGCCGGTTCTACCAAAGCTAAGTGCATTTGTTGTAAACTTGTGGTAACTGTTCCTCCGGCTGTAATTTGTGATAGTTGTCATGACAAACTTTTACATGCAGTCAATATTTCCATTAGTAGTAGTCCATTACCTGTTGCTGGTACTTCAACATCTAATGCTCAGGATATTCCTGCTAATGTGAGAGAATTTGTTTCTAATAAACATAAAAGGTCTTTTAAAACTTCTCATAAAATTGATGAATTTTTAAATGACCGACAACATTCTGATTTATCTATCTCTGATGAGGATCTATCTGGTTCAGAAGATTCTGCCTCAGATATTGACACTGACAAATCTTCATATTTGTTTAAAATGGAGTATATTTGTTCCTTATTAAAGGAGGTGTTGATTGCATTAGATATGGAGGAGACTAGTCCTCTTGATATTAAAACTAATAAACGTTTAAATTCGGTTTTTAAACCTCATGTAGTTATTCCTGAGGTTTTTTCAGTTCCTGATGCTATTTCAGATGTGATTTCTAGGGAATGGAATAGACTGGGTACTTCTTTTACTCCTTCTTCAAGGTTTAAGAAATTGTATCCTTTGCCGTCTGATAGATTGGAGTTTTGGGAAAAGATCCCCAAAGTTGATGGGGCCATCTCTACTCTTGCAAAGCGTACTACTATTCCTATGGCAGATAGTACTTCTTTTAAAGATCCTTTAGATAGGAAACTTGAATCTTATCTAAGGAAGGCTTATTTATGTTCAGGTCATCTTCTTAGGCCTGCTATTTCTTTAGCTAATGTTGCAGCTGCTTCAACTTTTTGGTTGGAAACCTTAGCGCAACAAGTACAAGATCATAATATGTATAGCATTGTTAAGTTAATTCAACATGCTAATAATTTCATATGTGATGCCATTTTTTATATCATTAGTTTTGATGTTTGATATATATGTATTTAGCTATTTTAGCTAGCAGAGCTTTATGGCTTAAATCTTGGAATGCTGATATGACTTCTCAACGTTGCTATCTCTCTCTTTCCAAGGTAATACATTATTTGATTCTCAGTTGGATTCGATTATTTCAACTGTCACTGGGGGGAAGGGAGCTTTTTTGCCTCAGGATAAAAAATCTAAGGGTAAATTTAAGGCTGCTAACTGTTTCCGTTCCTTTTGACAAAATAAGGAACAGAAACCTGATCCTTCCCCTAAGGGAACGGTTTCCAATTGGAAGCCTTCTTCAGTCTGGAATAAATCCAAGCCATTTAAAAGATCAAAATCAGCCCCCAAGTCCGCATGAAGGTGCGGCCCTCATTCCAGCCCAGCTAGTAGGGGGCAGACTAAGATTTTTCAAGGATGTTTGGATCAATTCAGTCCAAAATCATTGGATTCAGAACATTGTCTCTCAGGGGTAAAGAATAGGTTTCAAAGTAAGGCCGCCTGTGAGAAGTTTCTTTCTCTCATGCATTCCAGTGAACCCAGAAAAAGCTCAGGCTTTCCTGAAGTGTGTTTCAGACCTGGAATTGTCTGGGGTAATTGTGCCAGTTCCTTTTCAGGAACGGGGTCTGGGGTTTTATTCAAATCTGTTCATTGTCCCAAAGAAGGAGAATTCTTCCAGACCAGTTCTGGATCTAAAAATGTTGAATTGTTATGTAAGAATACCAACATTCAAGATGTTGACTATAAGGACTATTCTGTCTTTTGTTCAGCAAGGGCATTATATGTCCACAATAGGCTTACAGGATGCATATCTTCATATTCCAATTCATCCAGATCACTATCAGTTCCTGAGATTCTCTTTTCTAGATAAACATTACCAGTTTGTTGCTCTTCCTTTTGGCCTAGCAACAGCTCCAAGGATCTTTTCAAAGGTTCTCAGTGCCCTACTCTCTGTAATCAGAGAGCGGGGTATTACGGTGTTTCCTTATTTGGACGATATCTTGGTACTTGCTCAGTCTTTACATTCCACAGAATCTCACACAAATCAACTAGTGTTGTTTCTTCAAAGACATGGTTGGAGGATCAATTTACCAAAAAGTTCCTTTATTCCTCAGACAAGGGTAACCTTTTTAGGATTCCAAATAGATTCAGTATCCATGACTTTGTCTCTAACAGAAAAAAGACATCTGAAATTGGTTTAAGCATGTCGGAACCTTCAGTTTCAATCATTTCCTTCAGTAGCTATGTGCATGGAGGTTTTAGGTCTCATGACTGCAGCATTGGACGCGATCCCCTTTGCTCATTTTCACATGAAACCTCTTCAGCTTTGTATGCTGAACCAATGGTGCAGGGATTATACAAAGATTTCACAATTAATATCCTTAAATCCCAATGTTCGACTATCTCTGACTTGGTGGTTAGATCACCATCGTTTAGGTTCGTCCAACCTGGACTGTGATCACAACAGATGCGAGTCTTTCAGGTTGGGGAGCTGTCTGGGGATCTCTGACAGCGCAGGCGGTTTGGAAATCTCAAGAGGCGAGATTACCAATCAATATTTTGGAACTCTGTGCAATTCTCAGAGCTCTTCAGTTTTGGCCTCTACTGAAGAGAGAACCGTTTGTTTTCAGACAGACAATGTCACAACTGTGGCGTATGTCAATCATCAGGGTGGGACTCACAGTCCTCAGGCTATAAAAGAAGTATCTCGGATACTTGCTTGGGCAGAATCCAGCTCCTGTCTAATCTCTGCGGTCCATATCCCAGGTATAGACAATTGGGAAGCGGATTATCTCAGTCGTCAGACTTTACATCTGGGAGAATGGTCTCTTCACCCAGATGTGTTTTTTCAGATTGTTCAGATGTGGGGGCTTCCAGAAATATATCTGATGGCTTCTCATCTAAACAGTAAACTTCCCAGGTATCTGTCCAGGTCCAGGGATCCTCAGGCGGAAGCAGTGGATGCGTTGACACTTCCTTGGAATTATCAACCTGCTTATATTTTTCCACCTCTAGTTCTTCTTCCAAGAGTGATTTCCAAAATCAGTACTGCTGGTGGCTCCAGCATGGCCACACAGGTTTTGGTATGTGGATCTTATTCGGATGTCCAGTTGCCAACCTTGGCCACTTCTTTTAAGGCCAGTTTTTCCATCAGGATCTCAAATCATTAAATTTGAAGGTATGGAGATTGAACGCTTAGTGCTTAGTCATAGAGGTTTTTGTCTGACTCAGTGATAAATACTATGTTGCAGGCTCGTAAATCGGTGTCTAGAAAGATTTATTATCGAGTTTGGAAGACTTACATTTCATGGTGCTCTTCTCATAAATTCTCTTGGTATTCTTTTAGAATTCCTAGAATTTTACAGTTTCTTCAGGACAAATCTCTGCTCTTTCTGTTCTGTTCCACAGAAAAATTGCTAATCTTCCTGATATTCATTGTTTTGTAAAGGCTTTGGTTTGTATCAAGCCTGTCATTAAATCAATCTCTTCTCCTTGGAGTCTTAATTTGGTTTTGAAGGCTTTACAGGCTCCTCCGTTTGAGCCTATGCATTCTCTGGACATTAAATTACTTTCTTGGAAAGTATTGTTCCTTTTGGCCATCTCTTCTGCTAGAAGAGTTTCTGAATTATCTGCTCTTTCTTGTGAGTGTCCTTTTCTGATTTTTCATCAGGATAAGGCGGTCTTGCGGACTTCGTTTACATTTTTACCTAAAGTTGTGAACTCCAACAACATTAGTAGAGAAATTGTTGTCCCTTCTTTGTGTCCTAATCCTAAGAATTCTCTGGAGAGATCTTTACATTCTTTGGATGTGGTAAGAGCTTTGAAATATTATGTTGAAGCTACTAAAGATTTCAGGAAGACTTCTAGTCTATTTGTTATCTTCTCTGGTTCTAGGAAAGGTCAGACAGAAGGTCTCTGCTATTTCCTTGGCTTCTTGGTTAAAGCTTTTGATTCATCATGCTTATTTGGAGTTGGGTAAATCCCCGCCTCAGAGGATTACGGATCATTCTACTAGGTCAGTTTCTAATTCCTGGGCTTTTAAGAATGAAGCTTCTGTTGATCAGATTTGCAAAGCAGCAACTTGGTCTTCTTTGCATACTTTTACTAAATTCAGAAGCAGTTTTTTGTAGAAAAGTACTTCAGGCAGCTGTTTCAGTTTGATTCTTCTGCTTATAATTTCAGGTTTTTTCATTATTAAGATTAAAACTTTTGATTTGGGTTGTGGATTAATTTTTCAGCGGAATTGGCTGTCTTTATTTTTATCCCTCCCTCTCTAGTGACTCTTGCGTGGAGTTCCACATCTTGGGTATTTGCTATCCCATACGTCACTAGCTCATGGACTCTTGCCAATTACATGAAAGAAAACATAATTTATGTATGAATTTACCTGATAAATTAATTTCTTTCATATTGGCAAGAGTCCATGAGACCCACCCTTTCTATGGTGGTTATGATTTTTTTGTAAAAAGCACAATTATTCCAATTCCTTGTTGATGCTTTCGCTCCTTTCTTATCACCCCACTTCTTGGCTATTCGTTAAACTGAATTGTGGGTGTGGTGGAAGGTGTATTTATAGGCATTTTGAGGTTTGGGAAACTTTGCCCCTCCTGGTAGGATTGTATATCCCATACGTCACTAGCTCATGGACTCTTGCCAATATGAAAGAAATTAAGTTATCAGGTAAATTCTAACATAAATTATGTTATTTAAAAAATAAACTTAGGAGGGCGGAGCTAGCTACCAACATGGCAGGACGTGAGCATCCAGAGCTCTTGCCTTTGTTTGCTTTTCAGAGCCAAAAAAGTGGACATGGATGGCATTAAAATATTTTAATTTTATATATAGTGTGACAGCCCCACACATTGATGGTAAGGAGCGGCCTCAGAACTTACAGTCTACCTGGAGCTGAGATTTGATGCCCTGGCGGGCCCACGAGACTAATGTTTACAGTCGCCATTAGCATAGTCCTACTCACTGATTTCTAACGGAGGAGCTCAGCTATTGTTAACCGTTATCCGCCTCAGTAGAGGAATGCTGATCAGCTGAAATGGAGGCAGTCGACATATGGGAACGGAAGGCCCAGGCACTAATAGCGCAACATTTTCAGAGCATGCAGAGGGACCTAAAAAACCTACTGTTCCTGGTGGAACAGTAGCTACCTAGTACAGAAGCGGAGTACTGAGCCTTTACCCACGCAGGCAGCTGCGTCACCTGTGAATCCACAGTATCTGCCGCCGACCCTCCCACGTGGTGTGCCGTACCAGATCTCTTCTCAGAGCGGTAAGGATATGCAGATGTCCTTGCACCCCTACCCGCTAGCCCTACATATGCCCCCTACAGTGCCATGCCTTCAGAAGCATGGTATAGTGGAGGAATGGAAGCATGCTGCTGTAATAAAATCCGGGGCATTACTATTGGAGGCTGCTCGACCTGATACCAAAGAGCAGAGTAGTGGGAACGCACCATTCCGGACACCGAGATCCAGACCTACATGGCAACTCTGTTCTCAAAGCTGGGAACCACCCTTAGCCCACATTGATTGTCCTCCTTCAAGACTGTGTGTGAGTCGGTTTATTAACCCCTCCAATGGAGACCTGCTCAGTCGATCTGGCATAGGGTAAAGTTTTAATGGGAGGAACTGATCATTGTGCTGCGCTCTGTACCTAACATTTTTATGGAGCAGGCTGGTGCAGTTACTAGCTGTCCATTTATATCACAGGTCCATTGGATGTTCTGTGCAGTTCTATACCCTACAACTTATTAACAGACGCAGGTGAAAGATATACCACTTTTGTACTACCAAATAATGCTTAGAAGTTCAAGGACATGCTTTCTATCTGCCGCAGTATTTTCTGATTGATGGCCTTGCTAGAGGCTTATATGCAGTGCCCTAATTTGTCATGCTGTTTGCTGTTAAATATAATTTCTATGAACATAGCACTACATGTTAAGTATTTTAGTTTATAGAAGGGTTCGCTAATATATGCCATATACTTCTATATGTTAAACGAGATTTCATCATGTGACTTATAGCTCAAGCTGTTTATTCTCCTACAACCTCCTGCTTGCATGATCTATTAAGAATGGCTACAGGGGACATATTTAAAAGTATGCATAAGAGTACGTTGCTGAATTCCTAGTCCCAGATTATTATAATTACTGCTAGTACTGAGCAGTGCTAATGGTTGTCAAAGGTTCTGCAATGTAAACGCTGAATGACTCTTGATTTGCTTTATTAGGTCTCATATGTTTTACAGATTAGGAGGCTCTTCTTATGACAAGTTGAGAATGGGTTAGATGCTGTTCTATATGTATAATTATTTGCTGTTGACTCACCTCACAGTTTTCTCACGCTTAATTTAATTCCATATGCTATTTTCCCCATAGGGTCCTGAACTGCATATATATATATCCATATCCTATCTTGTAAGCAGGTAATTTAAAAGGGGCACCCCAAGTTGCTATCACTGTCTAAATTTAAATACACTTTAATAGGGCTGTTCTATTCAATAACCTAAGTATGCTTCAGATAGGTAACCTTTTCTTAGTATTTCACTGACATCTGACAAGGTTCCCTGTCTCCCTACTCGAGTAATTAGCGGCTAAGTGCTTCCAGATAAATGTTGAATATGTCTCTACATATTGAGATGTCCCATTCACATGGAACTTCAAACCTGACTTTTTGACCTGTTAGCTGAGCTCCTTTTAGTTAGATTACTGTACTATTACCCGAGTTCTGTAAACCCCAGTTTGTTCAAGTGTTATGTTGGTGGGGGTATTCAGTTTTTATTCATTTTACAGGTTTAGCATTAATTAAGTTTGAGCTATTGGCCTCATATGTGATGCTTTACTTTACATTGAATATATGTATATACCTTTATTTCACCACTTCAGTGCACACTCTTCATACCCCAGAATAACCTACACCTATAGTTCAGGCTTAGTATTGGAGATAATAGAATAGTCCATTGTTAAGTCATTATGGCTAGGTTGGGAGATGGGGAATATAGCTATTTACTAAATGGAAGTTATGAGGTTGGGCAACTGACACACACTGCAAACCATTGTGGTTTACTAATTAGCCTGCATTTATATCTAAATCTTTGCATTTCAGCCCTTGCATAGAATCACTAGCTCTCCAGACACTATATCTGGTTAATTTGTCACATAGGTGAAGTTCAGTATATAGGCTATTGTTTACTTACTTTGAAAATTCAATAACTATAATACACTTCCTCAGCTTACCACACATATCCCACACCGACAATTTTATTCTCATAACTCACAACCCTATATTCAAGTGATTATCATTTGACTGTACTATTTTATATCCTATAACTAGTGAACTGTCTTCGGCCGGGACGGTTTACTCATGCTTTCATTATCAGATATAGTCAAACCAATATACAGGTTTTCTCATCTACAATATCTCAGGGCGTAAAACTTAGCTCAATATCTAGAAGTATGTAGTTGAAATTTAAGTTGTCAAGACCGGCTCTGTATCCCCTCCCTAAGGGTTTTCCCTTAGTATTGTTCTTTGTACCCCACAAAATTTTATATTGTAGGGTTGTAGTTTCAGACACAGTACCACCTCATTACTGGAGCACATTATTTATTTCTGTTGGGCTCCTCTCCTCCCTTTCCCGCCGGTACTTGTTGCCTGCGGGTCATACCCCTACTCCCTTTTCCCTCATCGCCTATAGGAGGCATATCCCCAGGAGAGGAGCTCATCTGGAAGCCCCCTATATCTCATCTTATTCCATGTATTATACCACATATATCATATTTCATAGTGCATACATCCTAACACCCCTCCTAGAGAACAACTGTTCCAGAATGTAATCTTATTCATCCTTTACCCAAAAGACCAGGGACTTTTGTCAGATTTTTACTTAAGTACACTCATAGAGTACAGCTACAATGATAACGGCCTGGGAAACTTGTTAGCTCCAATACAACTCATGGCTCCGCCCTCCACCCTCTCATCTAGCTCCCGTCCACCCCTATTTTAGGTGGACAAACAAGCGGTATTTATCCGCTATTGATATTGTACTGTTATAAGTTGCTTTTATCCTGTTTGCCCTCCAATTACATGCATTTAGTAGGAGTAACTTGTTATGACTCACCATAGTTTGTAAATTTTCAGATAACAAATACACCTATTTTATAATTAATATACCACTCTATAAGAAGTATACGTTTTTCTGGTTGTTCAAATTCTATCACTTTATTATGCGTTTATATAGGAAACAAAAGGTAAAAAGAGGTAATGCTTGAATATGTGTAGTTGATTTTGTACTCGCATACAATGTCCTTTGTTTTCATTATATTCTTTTGGTGAGATACATATATGATATCTGAATTAAGATTTCTTTACTCTCTTATATGAAAAGGTTTCATTGCCCAATGGATAAACAATGTCTTGTATGCAAAATTTACCAAAGAGATGCAAAATGTATATTATGTTTATGTTCTTTCTTTGTCTTGTATTACCTCAATAAAAATCTTTGATTCCAAAAAAAAAATAAAAAAATAATAATATTTTTATACTGGCAGACTGCTAGAACTTAAGATGGGGGAGTGACATCCGGGGGATGGGGGAGGGAAGAGAGCTGTTTGAGGGGGGTCAGGGAGGGATCAGGGGGTGGGAGGTGTCAGGTGTGAGGCTGATCTCTACACTAAAGTTAAAATTAACCCTACATGCTACCTAACTACCTACCTTCTCCGCTGGGCAGCGACATTTAATGGCCTTCTAATTGCCAAAAAGCCATATATGTCTGCTATTTATGAACAAAGAGGATCCCAGATAAGCATTTACAACCATTTGTGCCCTAATTGCAAAATCTGTTTGTAAATAATTTGAGTGAGAAACCTAAAGTTTGTGAAAAAGCGAACATTTTTTTTTTATTTGATTGCATTTGGCAGTGAAATGTTGGCATGAAATATAACTAAATGGGCCTAGATCAATACTTGTCTACTAAAACAAATATTTATATACATGTGGAGGCTTATACTTGTTGCGCTAAAGTTTCCAACCAAAAAGTTGAAGCAGCTACAACAACAGCAGCCAAAGAAATTGCAGGCCTAAGCAGATGACCTGAATATAAATAAGCCTTCCTTAGATAAGATTCAAGTTTCCTATCTAAAGGATCTTTAAAAGAAGTACTATCTTCCGTAGGAATAGTAGTACGTTTAGCAAGAGTAGAGATAGCCCCATCAACTTTGGGGATCTTTTCCCAAAACTCCAATCTAACTGCTGGCAAAGGATACAATTTTTTAAACCTTGAAGAAGGAATAAAAGAAGTACCAGGCCTATTCCATTCTTCAGAAATCATATCAGAAATAGCATCAGGAACTGGAAAAAAATCTGGAATAACCACAGGAGGTTTAAAAACAGAATTTAAACGTTTGCTAGTTTTAATATCAAGAGGGCTAGTTTCTTCCATATCTAATGTAATCAACACTTCTTTTAACAAAGAACGAATATACTCCATTTTAAATAAATAAGAGGATTTGTCAGTGTCAATATCTGAGGCAGGATCTTCTGAATCAGATAGATCCTCATCAGAGAAGGATAATTCAGTATGTTGCTGGTCATTTGAAATTTCATCAACCTTATGAGAAGTTTTAAAAGACCTTTTACGTTTATTAGAAGGCAGAATGGCAGACAAAGCCTTCTGAATAGAATCAGAAATAAATTCTTTTAAATTTACAGGTATATCTTGTGCATTAGATGTTGAGGGAAAAGCAACAGGTAATGAACTACTACTGATGGATACATTATCTGCATGTAAAAGTTTATCATGACAACTATTACAAACCACAGCTGGAGGTATAACCTCCACAAGTTTACAACAAATGTACTTAGCTTTGGTAGAACTGTTATCAGGCCGCAGGGTTCCAACAGTGATTTCTGAGACAGGATCAGATTGAGACATCTTGCAAATGTAAGAGAAAAAAACAACATATAAAGCAACATTATCAATTTCCTTATATGGCAGTTTCAGGAATGGGAAAAAATGCAATCAGCATAGCCCTCTGACATAGAAAAATGTCTATGTCAGATGAATGTCAGATGAAGTAACCTTGTGAAGGACTCGGTGTCAACCAAGACGCCGGAAATTACGAATTTGCGTCAACGAACGGAACTTCGTGCCAAAAAAATCTTGCCTAATTCTGCCCTCGAATTTAAAAGACAGTCAATTTGAAAAAGAGACTATACCCCAGGTAAGAAATACATTTTTCATAAAAAAGCATTTCCCAGATATGAAACTGGCAGTCTGCAAAAGGAAATATACTGAAAACCTAAATCATGGCAAATATAAGTACAATACATATATTTAGAACTTTATATAAATACATAAAGTGCCAAACCATAGCTGAGAGTGTCTTAAGTAATGAAAACATACTTACCAAAAGACACCCATCCACATATAGCAGATAGCCAAACCAGTACTGAAACTGTTATCAGTAGTAGTAATGGAATATGAGAGTATATCGTCGATCTGAAAAGGGAGGTAGGAGATGAATCTCTACGACCGATAACAGAGAACCTATGAAATAGATCCCCCGTGAGGAAAACCATTGCATTCAATAGGTGATACTCCCTTCACATCCCTCTGACATTCACTGTATTCTGAGAGGAAATGGGCTTCAAAATGCTGAGAAGCGCATATCAACGTAGAAATCTTAGCACAAACTTACTTCACCACCTCCATAGGAGGCAAAGTTTGTAAAACTGAATTGTGGGTGTGGTGAGGGGTGTATTTATAGGCATTTTGAGGTTTGGGAAACTTTGCCCCTCCTGGTAGGAATGTATATCCCATACGTCACTAGCTCATGGACTCTTGCCAATTACATGAAAGAAAGAAGTACTATTTTCCATAGGAATAGTAGTACGTTTGGCAAGAGTATAAATAGCCCCATCAACCTTAGGGACTTTTCCCAAAACTCTAAATTAGCCACAAGTAAAGGATAAAGCTTTTTAAACCTAGAAAAAGGGTTTAAAAAAAGCACCAAGTTTAGACCATTTCTTAGTACACATAGAATAGGAAAAACTTCAGGAGTAACCTCAGAAGTTTTTTTTTTATTATTATATTTTTATTGAGGTCATAAAACTGAAACACACAAGGTTACAGTACAAATATGAACATCAGCATATATCTGCCTACTTACAGGACTGTCATCAGCGTTAATCATACATACAGAAGATTGTACATGCAGAACAATATATCAACTTCCTAGGGTATAAGTATATTTAGGCATAAATAAGTAACCTACATTGTCAGTTTTCAACCTCTTTTACTATTGTATTCAACTATTTCCCGTTTCAATTGATGGCCACATCTGGACCCTGGACATTTAGAGCATAGGAATTAGGGGAACAGTAGTTTCAGGATTAATAGGGTAAGGGAAATTTAGAGTAATAGAAGCAACAGTATAATAATATATTGGGGCTAACATTGCATAATATATAGGTTAAGCATATAAAGATTACCTAGTCCCCTGGAAACAAGATAAAGTCGGTTGCTTTTATAATATATCTGCAGTTATGTTAAATGGAGGATATAAATCAATGGATGCAAGTTTTCCTATGTTTGATAAGCACACTACAATGGGGGGGGGGGGGGACTAATGGTACCTTACAGGAAGTTTTATAAAGATAGAAGTAACTAAATGGAAAATGAAGAAGATAATTCTGAGTAAAACAAAAGCATTAAAATCACTATGTTTTTTTATTGAGGATGTCATGTCCTTTATGATCTATCATATACCTATAAATGACTAAATGGGGTTTATTATATAGATAAGACTAGAGTTCGTCCTCCGTTCCCTTTCAGTTATTAGAATTGGTATCATCATCCTATTTTAGATTCAATTACCTTTTGTCCAACAACTATAGGGGGGTTCACAAAATAGATATCCCTGCCAACAGTAAGAGGGTGGCATATTGTAGTCTAGTAAGCCTGGGAAGGGATAGTCAGTATCTGCATCAATTAAATCACTAACAGGCTTTTACAAGTCTAAGCAAATATGTAGCCTTGTTGTATTGAAATGTTCCTGCTAATATAGGTAACCAAGTAAGGTCTGTTACATACACAAGACCACTGATCCTTGACTCCCCTCTAGTGGTGAAAATTATTATAAATAAAATACACACATATAAGGATGACAGTAATTCTTACATAAGCATATCTGGCAAAATCTTTACACAAATTATCTTAGGCTACTTTGTTATATAACATGAGTTAGATGGCTATTATAATATTTACAGTAGTGTAACATAAGAGGTAGGAAATATGATCATTTGCTCATACTCCAGTATACCTCTGGGTTAGCAATTACAATAGGGAAGCATTTGAGAGTCTAAGAGCATAGGGGGATGAATGAAAACCTAAGATAACATGCACTTTAGATTATATCTTGGGCACTGAAATTGCAGTCTAATATGTAACTGGATAAAATACTGTAACTACCTATAAAACTAGAGGTACAGCAGGAGTCAAGGACTCAGTTATGTAATTCTGTTAAGTAGGCTGTCTTCTATAACGTTAGGCTCCCCTATCCTGTGGGCATGGGCCCTATGCCTCACAGTAAGGTGAACCATATGTCTAGGCCTTAACAGAATTTATAGCATGCCACCTTTCTTACCAGTCAGTAAATAGACTTCAGCAATTTACATCAATATAAATTATCTTTAAGAGTATCGTTATATTGTAATGTAATGTAAATCTTAGCAGCCAGCCCATTTTAGGTTCAGCACCAAGGATAGCGCTTGCTTATTGGAGGCTTACATTTACCCACCAACAAGTAAGAATAACCCAGGTTCTCAACCGAAAATGGTCTGGCTTCTATGCATCACATTCCTGCTTTTTAAATAAAGAAAGCAAGAGAACGAAGAAAAATTGATAATAGGAGTAAATTAGAAAGTTGCTTAAAATTGCATGCTCTATCTGAATCATGAAAGAAAAAAAATAGGGTTTAGTGTCCCTTTAAGCAGTATTGCTATCTAGAGATCCTTTATATTTAAACTGGAGAAAGTCCCCAGGTAGTGGTGAAGCATAAGTTAAGTGATAACAACATGTATCTCAAGAAGTTGATGATATTAGGTTGGCAGAAATCTTTTTCCACCTCCAGGAAACTTTTTAGAGCCTTAGAAACAAAATAATTCTTCAACAGGGATTTATGCATAGAGAAGTACAAACATATAGCAACATAAAAATACCTGTTTTTAAAACCTCATCAGTTTTAAAAACAGAATTCAAACGTTTGCTATTCTAGATTCCTCAATACCCAAAGTAAACAATACTTACTTTAATAAAGAACGAATATATTCAATCTTAAAAAGAAAGGTTGATTTATCAATTTCAGTCTCTGAAGTAGGATCCTCTGAGCCAGAGAAATCCTCATCAGCAGAAGATACTTCAGTATGCTGTCGATCAATATAAGCTTCATCAGATTTATGAGAAGTTAGGAGAGACCTTTTACGTTTATTTGAAGACAGAATAGCAGTCATAGCCTTCTCTATGGCTGCAGGAATATAATCTTTTACATCTACAGGAATATCATGTATATTAGACTATGAAGGTTTAACAGTAGATGTATTTGTACTATAGAAACATTATCAGCATGTAATAATTTTTTATAACAAGTGCCACATATTTAAGCTGAAGAAGTAAGATCAGCTAATTTACAACATACACACTTAGCTTTGGTAGAATTGTGCTACAGTAACATCAGAGGCAGGATCAGTCTGAGACATCTTGCAAAATGTAGCAAAAAAAGAAAAAATGCTTATGATAAAATTATTTTAAACAAAAGTAAAATCAAAAGCAAGCAACCTAGCCCTCTATGCATCAAATGAGAGCAGAGAGCAAAAGAGGGAGAGACTTAATATAACAATTTTTTTGCACCAAGAAAGGCGCAAATGCAGAGAAAAAAACTTTTGGCGCCAAAGCTTAACAAGTGAAATGACGCAACTCACGTCATAACAGGCGCAACTTCAGAAAAACTTGCAACAAGCAAGGCACAAGAAATGACGCGACTCGCATCTCGGCAGACGCAACTTTGCGCCAAGAAATTTTCACGCCAAAAATGTTGCAATAAAAAGTAACATTCTGCATCATCGCAACCCTAAGCCCACGAAAATTGTGAAAGAAAACAGACTCCAAGTTACAACTAACTGTAACTCCAGGTAAGCCTAAAAACTTGCATAAATATAATTTCCATGCTGAAACTGTTAGATTGCAAAGGGAAATACACAGCACTGAGTCATGGCAAATATATACAATATACATTTAAAACTTTTTAAGATAAAGTGCTAAACATAGCTTAGAGTGTCTTGAAAAAAAGATACTTACCAGAAGACACCCATCCACATATAGCAGACAGCCAAACTAGTACTGAAACATATCAGCAGAGGTAATGGTAGAGGAGTATAATGTCGATCTTTAAAGGGAGGCAGCAGATGAATCCTTTAGACCGATTACAGAGAGCCTTAGAATAGATTTCCCATAGGTGAAAACATGGCGTCATCAGGCAATACTCCCTTCACATCCCTCAGACAAACACTGTACTTTGAGAGGAACTGGGCTTCAATATGCTTAGAAGCACCTATCACAGAAGAAAATCAAGCACATCTTGCTTCACCACCTCCATGAAAGGCAAAGTTTGTAAAACTTAGGTATGTGTGAGGTGTATTTATAGGCATTTTGAGGTTTGGGAAACTTTGCCCCCTCCTGCGACTCCATCACCGACCACATCGCACCCCATGCCCTCACCTCAATGGACTACATCCTCCTCAGTGACCTCAACTTCCATCTTGATAACCCCAACAATCACAACACCTCCACCCTCCTGGAAAACCTCGGAACCATTGGACTGAAGCAACTCGTAAACTACCCAACCCACGCAGCCGGCCACACCCTCGACCCAATCTTCTCCTCAGGCAACCACATCTCAGTCAATAAAATCACTGAAAACCTCTGGACTGACCACCACTGCATACACTTCTCCTTCAACAATCCCACCACCCACCTCCAACAGTACCACCCGACCCGCAGAAACTGGAACAACATCACCCAAGACCAACTACACCGCCCACTATACAAATCCTCCCCACCTACCTCCACAGACGCCAACTCCTCCACCTCTGGATTACAGACTGCTCCAACACCCTCGCCCCCCTGAAAAAACCGTCCAGCCGCCAAACCACCAACAAGGCCAGCTGGTTCACCCCGGCCCTTCAGGACTCCAAACGCCACTGCAGACGATTGTAAAGAACCTGGAGATCCAGCAAGCTGCCTTTAAGGAAGCAATCACCACCCACCTCCACCTCATAAAAACCGCCAAAAAAACAGCCATCCAAGACAGAATCAACTCTAACGCACACAACAGCAAGGAGTTGTTCTCAGTCATCAAGGAATTCTTTAATCCCGCGACACCACCAACATCCCACCATCCCAGGACCTCTGCAATGCCCTCGCTGCACACTTCCACCGCAAGATCCTCAAAATCTATGACAGTTTCACACCTCATAACTCAACCTCCACCACCCACTCCCCTACACCCCTCCCAAATTTGCCCCCCCACACCACACACGGACTATCTGGAGCACCCTCACCACAGAGGACACCCTCAGAATCATGAAATCCATCCACTCCGGTGCACCCTCGGACCCAGCAAGCGACACCATCGCCCCTGATCTCCGCCACACCATCAACTGCTCCATCAAAACCGGCACCTTCCCGGATGTCTGGAAGCACGTCTGGAACTGAAACCTCTGCTGAAAAAACCCTCAGTAGACCCCACGGACCCGAATAACTACCGCCAAATCTCTCTACTCCCCTTCCCGGCCAAAGTCATAGCGAAGTCCATCAACTCACAACTTATTGACCACATTGAGGCGGCCAACCACACCCTGGACCACTCCCAATCCAGTTTCAGAAGCAACCACAGCACCAAGACAACATCTGCGCTATGCTCGACAACATCTGTGCCATGCTTGACCGAGGAGTAACCGCCGCCCTCAAACTCCTAGACCTCTCAGCAGCCTTTGACACTGTTGACCACAACACCCTCCACAACAGCCTACACGACGCCGGCATCCGCAGCAAAGCCCTGGAATGGATCACCTCCTTCCTCACGGGCAGGACCCAGAAAGTCAGACTCCTGCCCTTCTCCTCCAAACCCACACCAGTCAACTACGCTGTACCGCAAGGCTCTTCACTGAGCCCCACCCTCTTTAACATCTACATGGCCCCTTTCACAGCCATCGTCCGACACCACAACCTCAACATCGTCTCCTACGCCGACGACACCCAGTTAATCATCTCACCCACCCGAGATCCCACCACCACCAATAAGAACATCTACAAAGGCCTGACAGCAGTTGCCGCCTGAATGAATGAATGACAACCGGCTCAAACTGAACACAGACAAAACTGAAGTCCTCCTCCTCGGACCCAATAAATCTGCATGGGATGACTCCTGATGGCCCACAGCCCTCAGTCACCCTCCAACCCCAACCAAACACACACAAAATCTAGGCTTCATCCTGGACTCCTCACTCTCCATGAACCGACAAATCAATGCCATCACCTCAACATGCTTCCACATCCTCCACCTGCTATGAAAAATCTTCAAGTGGATCCCTACCAAAAGCAGGAACACACACAGTCACCCACGCCCTTGTCAGCAGTCGATTGGACTACGGCAATGCACATCTGTATTTACCTATACATCTATTCCTATAGTTACATAGGCATAGATATGTATTTTACATGAACATTATCAGATATATACAAAACATTATCAGATATAAGCAGAAATAACATAATTTATGTAAGAACTTACCTGATAAATTAATTTCTTTCATATTGGCAAGAGTCCATGAGCTAGTGACGTATGGGATATACCATCCTACCAGGAGGGGCAAAGTTTCCCAAACCTTAAAATTCCTATAAATACACCCCTCAACACACTCACAATTAGACATGTGCATGGCTAAAAAATTCGGTTCGTTTTCGGATCGATTCAGACTTTTCCAATTTCGGATTGGATAGAATCGAATTCGGCAAAATTTGAATGAATTTGTTTCGGATTTATTCGGATTCTAATAAATTTGTTTCAGATTTATTCGGATTAGAATAAATTCGGCTGAATTCGGTTCTATTCGGTTCGATTCGGTTCCAAAATTCGGTATGTTTTAGTACACTAACACCCATAAACTACCTATGAACCACTAAACCGAGGCCCCCCCACATCGCAAACCCTATAATAAAATTATGTAACCCCTAATCTGCCGACCGGACACCGCCGCCACCTACATTATAGCTATTAACCCCCAATCTGCTGTCCCTAACATCGCCGACCCCTACATTATAGTTATTAACCGCTAATCTGCCACCCCAACGTCGCCGCAACCTAACTACAAGTATTAACCCCTAATCTGCCGACCGGACATCGCCGCCACCTACATTATAGCTATTAACCCCTAATCTGCTGTCCCTAACGTCGCCGACCCCTACATTATAGTTATTAACCCCTAATCTGCCCCCCCCAATGTCGCCACAATCCTAACTACAAGTATTAACCCCTAATCTGCCGACCGGACACCGCCGCCACCTACATTATAGCTATTAACCCCCAATCTGCTGTCCCTAACATCGCCGACCCCTACATTATAGTTATTAACCCCTAATCTGCCCCCCCAACGTCGCCGCAATCCTAACTACAAGTATTAACCCCTAATCTGCCGACCGGACATCACCGCCACCTACATTATAGCTATTAACCCCTAATCTGCTGTCCCTAACGTCGCCGACCCCTACATTATAGTTATTAACCCCTAATCTGCCCCCCCCAATGTCGCCACAATCCTAACTACAAGTATTAACCCCTAATCTGCCGACCGGACACCGCCGCCACCTACATTATAGCTATTAACCCCCAATCTGCTGTCCCTAACATCGCCGACCCCTACATTATAGTTATTAACCCCTAATCTGCCCCCCCCAACGTCGCCGCAATCCTAACTACAAGTATTAACCCCTAATCTGCCGACCGGACATCACCGCCACCTACATTATAGCTATTAACCCCTAATCTGCTGTCCCTAACATCGCCGACCCCTACATTATAGTTACTAACCGCTAATATCTGCCCCCCCCAACGTCGCCGCAACCTAACTACAAGTATTAACCCCTAATCTGCCGACCGGACATCGCCGCCACCTACATTATAGCAATTAACCCCTAATCTGCTGTCCCTAACGTCGCCGACCCCTACATTATAGTTATTAACCCCTAATCTGCCCCCCCCAATGTCGCCACAATCCTAACTACAAGTATTAACCCCTAATCTGCCGACCGGACACCGCCGCCACCTACATTATAGCTATTAACCCCTAATCTGCTGTCCCTAACATTGCCGACCCCTACATTATAGTTATTAACCCCTAATCTGCCCCCCCCCCCCAACGTTGCCGCAATCTAACTACAAGTATTAACCCCTAATCTGCCGACCAGACATCGCCGCCACCTACATTATAGCTATTAACCCCTAATCTGCTGTCCCTAACATCGCCGACCCCTACATTATAGTTATTAACCCCTAATCTGCCCCCCCAACGTCGCCGCAATCTAACTACAAGTATTAACCCCTAATCTGCCGACCGGACATCGCTGCCACCTACATTATAGCTATTAACCCCTAATCTGCTGTCCCTAACGTCGCCGACCCCTACATTATAGTTATTAACCCCTAATCTGCCCCCCCAACGTCGCCGCAATCCTAACTACAAGTATTAACCCCTAATCTGCCGACCGGACACCGCCGCCACCTACATTATAGCTATTAACCCCTAAACTGCTGTCCCTAACATCGCCGACCCCTACATTATAGTTATTAACCCCTAATCTGCCCCCCCCCAAAGTTGCCGCAACCTAACTACAAGTATTAACCCCTAATCTGCCGACCGGACATCGCCGCCACTATAATAAATGTATTAACCCCTAAACCGCCGCACTCCCGCTTCGCAAACACTATAATAAACTTTATTAACCCCTAATCTGCCCTCCCAAACATCGCCGCCACCTACCTACAATTATTTACCCCTAATCTCCCGCCCCCAACGTCGCCACTACTATAATAAGGTTATTAACCCCTAAACCTAAGTCTAACCCTAACACCCCCTAACTTAAATATAATTTAAATAAAACGAAATAAATTTACTATAATTAAATAAATGAATCCTATTTAAAACTAAATACTTACCTATAAAATAAACCCTAAAATAGCTACAATATAACTAATAGTTACATTGTAGCTATCTTAGGGTTTATTTTTATTTTACAGGCAACTTTGTATTTATTTTAACTAGGTAAAATAGCTATTAAATAGTTATTGACTATTTAATAGCTACCTAGTTAAAATAATTACAAAATTACCTGTAAAATAAATCCTAACCTAAGTTACAATTAAACCTAACACTACACTATCATTAAATAAATTAACTACAAGTACCTACAATTATCTACAATTAAATAAACTAAACTAAAGTACAAAAAAAAAAACTAAATTAGAAAAAAAAAAAAAATATTACAAGAATTTTAAACTAATTACACCTAATCTAAGCCCCCTAATAAAATAACAAAGCCCCCCAAAATAAAAAAAAAACCCTACCCTATACTAAATTACAAACGTTAACAGCTCTATTACCTTACCAGCCCTTAAAAGGGCCTTTTGCGGGGCATGCCCCAAAGAAAACAGCTCTTTTGCCTGTAAAAAAAAACACAATACCACCCCCCAACATTACAACCCACCACCCACATACCCCTACTCTAACCCAAACCCCCTTAAATAAACCTAACACTACCCCCCTGAAGATCTCCCTACCTTGAGTCGTGTTCACCCAGCCGGGCCGAAGTCTTCATCCGATGGGGCAGAAGAGGACATCCAGACCGGCAATTTTAAACTAATTACAGCTAATCTAAGCCCCCTAATAAAATAACAAAGCCCCCCAAAATAAAAAAAATGCCCTACCCTATACTAAATTACAAAAGTTAACAGCTCTATTACCTTACCAGCCCTTAAAAGGGCCTTTTGCGGGGCATGCCCCAAAGAAAACAGCTCTTTTGCCTGTAAAAAAAACACAATTACCCCCCCCCCACATTACAACCCACCACCCACATACCCCTACTCTAACCCAAACCCCCCTTAAATAAACCTAAAACTACCCCCCTGAAGATCTCCCTACCTTGAGTCATGTTCACCCAGCTGGGCCAAAGTCTTCATCCGATGGGGCAGAAGAGGACATCCAGACCAGCAGAAGTCTTCATCCAAGCGGGGCAAGAAGAGGTCTTCCATCCATCAGAAAAGTACCAAAAAACAAACAAACACTAAATTACCAAAAATAATAAAATATTACAATAATTTTAAACTAATTACACCTAATCTACGCCCCCTACTAACTATTAACATAGCTACAATATAACTAATAGTTACATTGTAGCTATTTTAGGATTTATATTTATTATACAGGCAACTTTGTATTTATTTTAACTAGGTACAATAGTTATTAAATAGTTAATAACTATTTAATAACTACCTAGCTAAAATAAATACAAATTTACCTGTAAAATAAATCCTAACCTAAGTTACAATTACACCTAACACTACACTATCATTAAATTAATTAAATAAATGAATCATATTTAAAACTAAATACTTACCTGTAAAATAAACCCTAATATAGCTACAATATAACTAATAGTTACATTGTAGCTATTTTAGGATTTATATTAATTTTACAGGCAACTTTGTATTTATTTTAACTAGGTAAAATAGCTATTAAATAGATATTTATTGTTTAATAGCTACCTAGTTAAAATAATTACAAAATTACCTGTAAAATAAATCCTAACCTAAGTTACAATTAAACCTAACACTACACTATTATTAAATAAATTAAATAAATTAACTACAAGTACCTACAATTAAATACAATGAAATAAACTAAACTAAAGTACAAAAAAAAACCAAACACTAAATTACAAAAAATAAAAAAATATTACAAGAATTTTAAACTAAGTACACCTAATCTAAGCCCCTAATAAAATAACAAAGCCCCCCAAAATAAAAAAATGCCCTACCCTATACTAAATTACAAAAGTTAACAGCTCTATTACCTTACCAGCCCTTAAAAGGGCTTTTTGCGGGGCATGCCCCAAAGAAAACAGCTCTTTTGCCTGTAAAAAAAACACAATACCCCCCCCCACATTACAACCCACCACCCACATACCCCTACTCTAACCCAAACCCCCCTTAAATAAACCTAAAACTACCCCCCTTAAGATCTCCCTACCTTGAGTCGTGTTCACCCAGCCGGACCGAAGTCTTCATCCGATGGGGCAGAAGAGGACATCCAGACCGGCAGAAGTCTTCATCCAAGCGGGGCAAGAAGAGGTCTTCCATCCATCAGTCTTGATCCAGGCGGCATCTTCTATGTTCATCCATCCGGAGCGGAGTGGCAGCATCCTGAATACATCCAACGCGGAGCATCCTCTTCTTTCTTGATCCGATGACTAAATGACTGTACCTTTAAGTGACGTCATCCAAGATGGCGTCCCTTGAATCCTGATTGGCTGATAGGATTCTATCAGCCAATCGGAATTAAGGTAGGAAAATCTGATTGGCTGATTCAATCAGCCAATCAGATTCAAGTTCAATCGGATTGGCTGATCCAATCAGCCAATCAGATTGACCTCGCATTCTATTGGCTGTTCCGATCGGATTGAACTTGAATCTGATTGGCTGATTCCATCAGCCAATCAGATTTTTCCTACCTTAATTCCGATTGGCTGATAGAATCCTATCAACCAATCGGAATTCAAGGGACGCCATCTTGGATGATGTCCCTTAAAGGTACAGTCGTCGGATCAAGAAAGAAGAGGATGCTCCGCGTCGGATGTATTCTGCCGGTCTGGATGTCCTCTTCTGCCCCATCGGATGAAGACTTCGGCCCGGCTGGGTGAACACGACTCAAGGTAGGGAGATCTTCAGGGGGGTAGTGTTAGGTTTATTTAAGGGGGTTTGGGTTAGAGTAGGGGTATGTGGGTGGTGGGTTGTAATGTGGGGGGGGATTGTGTTTTTTTTTACAGGCAAAAGAGCTGTTTTCTTTGGGGCATGCCCCGCAAAAAGCCCTTTTAAAGGCTGGTAAGGTAAAAGAGCTGTTAACTTTTGTAATTTAGTATAGGGTAGGGCATTTTTTTTATTTTGGGGGGCTTTGTTATTTTATTAGGGGGCTTAGATTAGGTGTACTTAGTTTAAAATTCTTGTAATATTTTTTTATTTTTTGTAATTTAGTGGGGGGGTTTTTGTACTTTAGTTTAGTTTATTTTATTGTATTTAATTGTAGGTACTTGTAGTTAATTTATTTAATTTATTTAATGATAGTGTAGTGTTAGGTTTAATTGTAACTTAGGTTAGGATTTATTTTACAGGTAATTTTGTAATTATTTTAACTAGGTAGCTATTAAACAGTAAATATCTATTTAATAGCTATTTTACCTAGTTAAAATAAATACAAAGTTACCTGTAAATTAAATATAAATCCTAAAATAGCTACAATGTAACTATTAGTTATATTGTAGCTATATTAGGGTTTATTTTACAGGTAAGTATTTAGTTTTAAATAGGATTCATTTATTTAATTAATTTAATGATATTGTAGTGTTAGGTGTAATTGTAACTTAGGTTAGGATTTATTTTACAGGTAAATTTGTATTTATTTTAGCTAGGTAGTTATTAAATAGTTATTAACTAATTAATAACTATTGTACCTAGTTAAAATAAATACAAAGTTGCCTGTAAAATAAATATAAATCCTAAAATAGCTACAATGTAACTATTAGTTATATTGTAGCTATATTAATAGCTAGTAGGGGGCTTAGATTTGGTGTAATTAGTTTAAAATTATTGTAATATTTTATTATTTTTGGTAATTTAGTGTTTGTTTGTTTTTTTGGTACTTTTCTGATGGATGGAAGACCTCTTCTTGCCCCGCTTGGATGAAGACTTCGGCCCAGCTGGGTGAACACGACTCAAGATAGGGAGATCTTCAGTGGGGTAGTGTTAGGTTTATTTAAGGGGGGTTTGGGTTAGAGTAGGGGTATGTGGGTGGTGGGTTGTAATGTGGGGGGGGGTATTGTGTCTTTTTTTACAGGCAAAAGAGCTGTTTTCTTTGGGGCATGCCCCGCAAAAAGCCCTTTTAAGGGCTGGTAAGGTAATAGAGCTGTTAACTTTTGTAATTTAGTATAGGGAGGGCATTTTTTTATTTTGGGGGCTTTGTTATTTTATAAGGGGGCTTAGATTAGCTGTAATTAGTTTAAAATTGCGGGTCTGGATGTCCTCTTCTTCCCCATCGGATGAAGACTTCGGCCCGGCTGGGTGAACACGATTCAAGGTAGGGAGATCTTCAGGGGGGTAGTGTTAGGTTTATTTAAGGGGGGTTTGGGTTAGAGTAGGGGTATGTGGGTGGTGGGTTGTAATGTTGGGGGGTGGTATTGTGTTTTTTTTTACAGGCAAAAGAGCTGTTTTCTTGCATGCCCCGCAAAAGGCCCTTTTAAGGGCTGGTAAGGTAATAGAGCTGTTAACTTTTGTAATTTAGTATAGGGTAGGGCATTTTTTTCATTTCGGGGGGCTTTGTTATTTTATTAGGGGGCTTAGATTAGGTGTAATTAGTTTAAAATTCTTGTAATATTTTTTTATTTTTTTGTAATTTAGTGTTTGTTTTTTGTAATTTAGGCCTAGATTTGGAGTTTGGCGGTAGAAGGGCTGTTAATGCTCCGCGGGCTTTTTTCTGGCCGCACCATAAATTTAACTCTGGTATCGAGAGTTCAAACAAATGCTGCGTTAGGCTCCAAAAAAGGAGCGTAGAGCATTTTTACCGCAAATGCAACTCACGATACCAGAGTTGCTTACGGACGCGGCCAGCCTCAAAAACGTGCTCGTGCACGATTCTCCCATAGGAAACAATGGGGCTGTTTGAGCTGAAAAAAAACCTAACACCTGCAAAAAAGCAGCGTTCAGCTCCTAACGCAGCCCCATTGTTTCCTATGGGAAAACACTTCCTACGTCTGCACCTAACACCCTAACATGTACCCCGAGTCTAAAAACCCCTAACCTTACACTTATTAACCCCTAATCTGCCGCCCCCGCTATCGCTGACCCCTGCATATTTTTTTTAACCCCTAATCTGCCGCTCTGTAAACCGCCGCAACCTACGTTATCCCTATGTACCCCTAATCTGCTGCCCCTAACACCGCCGACCCCTAGATTATATTTATTAACCCCTAATCTGCCCCCCACAACGTCGCCGCCAGCTACTTACAATAATTAACCCCTAATCTTCCGACCGCAAAGCGCCGCCACCTACGTTATCCTTATGTACCCCTAATCTGCTGCCCCTAACACCGCCGACCCCTATATTATATTTATTAACCCCTAATCTGCCCCCCTCAACGTCGCCGACACCTGCCTACACTTATTAACCCCTAATCTGCCGAGCGGACCTGAGCGCTACTATAATAAATGTATTAACCCCTAATCCGCCTCACTAACCCTATCATAAATAGTATTAACCCCTAATCTGCCCTCCCTAACATCGCCGACACCTAACTTCAATTATTAACCCCTAATCTGACGACCGGAGCTCACCGCTACTATAATAAATGGATTAACCCCTAAAGCTAAGTCTAACCCTAACACTAACACCCCCCTAAGTTAAATATAATTTAAATCTAACGAAATAAATTCACTCTTATTAAATAAATTATTCCTATTTAAAGCTAAATACTTACCTGTAAAATAAATCCTAATATAGCTACAATATAAATTATAATTATATTGTAGCTATTTTAGGATTAATATTTATTTTATAGGCAACTTGGTAATTATTTTAACCAGGTGCAATAGCTATTAAATAGTTAATAACTATTTAATAGCTACCTAGTTAAAATAATAACAAAATTACCTGTAAAATAAGTCCTAACCTAAGTTATAATTAAACCTAACACTACCCTATCAATAAATTAATTAAATAAAATACCTACAATTACCTACAATAAAACCTAACACTACACTATCAATAAATAAATTAAATACAATTGCTACAAATAACTACAATTACATAAACTAACTAAAGTACAAAAAATAAAAAAGAACTAAGTTACAAAAAATAAAAAAATATTTACAAACATAAGAAAAATATTACAACAATTTTAAACTAATTACACCTACTCTAAGCCCCCTAATAAAATAACAAAGCCCCCCAAAATAAAAAATTCCCTACCCTATTCTAAATTAAAAAAGTTAAAAGCTCTTTTACCTTACCAGCCCTGAACAGGGCCCTTTGCGGGGCATGCCCCAAGAATTTCAGCTCTTTTGCCTGTAAAAAAATAAATACAATACCCCCCCCAACATTACAACCCACCACCCACATACCCCTAATCTAACCCAAACCCCCCTTAAATAAACCTAACACTAAGCCCCTGAAGATCTTCCTACCTTGTCTTCACCATCCAGGTTCACCGATCCGTCCTGAAGAGCTCCTCCGATGTCCTGATCCAAGCCCAAGCGGGGGGCTGAAGAGGTCCATGATCCGGTCAAAGTCTTCATCCAAGCGGGGCAGAAGAGGATCTTCCATCCGATTGAAGTCTTCATCCAGGCGGCATCTTCTATGGTCTTCCATCCGGAGCGAAGCGGCAGGATCCTGAAGACCTCCAGCGCGGAACATCCATCCGGCCCGACGACTGAACGACGAATGACTGTTCCTTTAAGGGACGTCATCCAAGATGGCGTCCCTCGAATTCCGATTGGCTGATAGGATTCTATCAGCCAATCGGAATTAAGGTAGGAATTTTCTGATTGGCTGATGGAATCAGCCAATCAGAATCAAGTTCAATCCGATTGGCTGATCCAATCAGCCAATCAGATTGAGCTCACATTCCATCAGCCAATCAGAAAATTCCTACCTTAATTCCGATTGGCTGATAGAATCCTATCAGCCAATCGGAATTCAAGGGACGCCATCTTGGATGACGTCCCTTAAAGGAACCGTCATTCGTCGGGAGACAACGGAAGAAGAGGATGGATCCGCGTCGCCTGCTTCAAGATGGACCCGCTGCGCACCGGATGGAAGAAGATCGAAGATGCCGCTTGGAGAAGATGTTTGCCGGTCCGGATGTCCTCTTCTTGCCGGATAGGAGGAAGACTTTGGAGCCTCTTCTGGACCTCTTCAGCCACCGGATGATGGATCGCCAACCCCCGCTTGGGTTGGATGAAGATGTTGGAGCCAGGACGGATCGGTGATACCTGGATGGTGAAGACAAGGTAGGAAGATCTTCAGGGGCTTAGTGTTAGGTTTATTTAAGGGGGGTTTGGGTTAGATTAGGGGTATGTGGGTGGTGGGTTGTAATGTTGGGGGGGGGTATTGTATGTTTTTTTTTACAGGCAAAAGAGCTGAAATTCTTGGGGCATGCCCCGCAAAGGGCCCTGTTCAGGGCTGGTAAGGTAAAAGAGCTTTTAACTTTTTTAATTTAGAATAGGGTAGGGAATTTTTTATTTTGGGGGGCTTTGTTATTTTATTAGGGGGCTTAGAGTAGGTGTAATTAGTTTAAAATTGTTGTAATATTTTTCTTATGTTTGTAAATATTTTTTTATTTTTTGTAACTTAGTTCTTTTTTATTTTTTGTACTTTAGCTAGTTTATTTAATTGTATTTATTTGTAGGAATTGTGTTTAATTAATTTATTGATAGTGTAGTGTTAGGTTAATTGTAGGTAATTGTAGGTAGTTTATTTAATTAATTTATTGATAGTGTTAGGTTTAATTATATCTTAGGTTAGGATTTATTTTAAAGGGAAATTTGTTATTATTTTAACTAGGTAACTATTAAATAGCTATTGTACCTGGTTAAAATAATTACCAAGTTGCCTGTAAAATAAATATTAATCCTAAAATAGCTACAATATAATTATAATTTATATTGTAGCTATATTAGGATTTATTTTACAGGTAAGTATTTAGCTTTAAATAGGAATAATTTATTTAATAAGAGTGAATTTATTTCGTTAGATGTAAATTATATTTAACTTAGGGGGTTGTTAGTGTTAGGGTTAGACTTAGCTTTAGGGGTTAATCCATTTATTATAGTAGCGGTGATCTCCGGTCGTCAGATTAGGGGTTAATAATTGAAGTTAGGTGTCGGCGATGTTAGGGAGGGCAGATTAGGGGTTAATACTATTTATGATAGGGTTAGTGAGGCGGATTAGGGGTTAATAACTTTATTATAGTAGCGCTCAGGTCCGCTCGGCAGATTAGGGGTTAATAAGTGTAGGCAGGTGTCGGCGACGTTGAGGGGGGCAGATTAGGGGTTAATAAATATAATATAGGAGTCGGCGGTGTTAGGGGCAGCAGATTAGGGGTACATAGGGATAACGTAGGTGGCGGCGCTTTGCGGTCGGAAGATTAGGGGTTAATTATTTTAAGTAGCTGGCAGCGACGTTGTGGGGGGCAGGTTAGGGGTTAATAAATGTAATACAGGGGTCGGCGGGGTTAGGGGCAGCAGATTAGGGGTACATAAGTATAACATAGGTGGCGGTCGGCAGATTAGGGGTTAAAAAATTTTAATCGAGTGGCGGCGATGTGGGGGGAGCTCGGTTTAGGGGTACATAGGTAGTTTATGGGTGTTAGTGTACTTTAGGGTACAGTAGTTAAGAGCTTTATAAACCGGCGTTAGCCCAGAAAGCTCTTAACTCCTGCTATTTTCAGGCGGCTGGAGTTTTGTCGTTAGAGCTCTAACGCTCACTTCAGAAACGACTCTAAATACCGGCGTTAGAAAGATCCCATTGAAAAGATAGGATACGTAATTTACGTAAGGGGATCTGCGGTATGGAAAAGTAGAGGCTGAAAAGTGAGCGTTAGACCCTTTAATCACTGACTCCAAATACCAGCGGGCGGCCAAAACCAGCGTTAGTAGCCTCTAACGCTGGTTTTTACGGCTACCGCCGAACTCTAAATCTAGGCCTTAGTGTTTTATTTTTTTGTACTTTAGTTTAGTTTATTTAATTGTAGATAATTGTAGGTACTTGTAGTTAATTTATTTAATGATAGTGTAGTGTTAGGTTTAATTGTAACTTAGGTTAGGATTTATTTTACAGGTAATTTTGTAATTATTTTAACTAGGTAGCTATTAAATAGTCAATAACTATTTAATAGCTATTTTACCTAGTTAAAATAAATACAAAGTTACCTGTAAAATAAATATAAATCCTAAAATAGCTACAAGGTAACTATTAGTTATTTTGTAGCTATATTAGGGTTTATTTTACAGGTAAGTATTTAGTTTTAAATAGGATTCATTTATTTAATTAATTAAATGATAGTGTAGTGTTAGGTGTAATTGTAACTTAGGTTAGGATTTATTTTACAGGTAAATTTGTATTTATTTTAGCTAGGTAGTTATTAAATAGTTATTAACTATTTTATAACTATTGTACCTAGTTAAAATAAATACAAAGTTGCCTGTAAAATAAAAATAAACCCTAAGATAGCTACAATGTAACTATTAGTTATATTGTAGCTATATTAGGGTTTATTTTACAGTTAAGTATTTAGTTTTAAATAGGATTCATTTATTTAATTATAGTAAATTTATTTAGTTTTATTTAAATTATATTTAAGTTAGGGGGTGTTAGGTTTAGGGGTTAATAACCTTATTATAGTAGCGGCGACGTTGGGGGCGGGAGATTAGGGGTTAATAATTGTAGGTAGGTGGCAGCGATGTTAGGGAGGGCAGATTAGGGGTTAATAAAATGTATTATAGTGTTTGCGAGGCAGGAGTGTGGCGGTTTAGGGGTTAATACATTTATTATAGTGGCGGCGATGTCCGGTCGGCAGATTAGGGGTTAATACTTGTAGTTAGATTGCGACGACGTTGGGGGGGCAGATTAGGGGTTAATAACTATAATGTAGGGGTCGGCGATGTTAGGGACAGCAGATTAGGGGTTAATAGCTATAATGTAGGTGGCAGCGATGTCCGGTCGGCAGATTTGGGGTTAATACTTGTAGTTAGATTGCGGCGACGTTGGGGGGGGGCAGATTAGGGGTTAATAACTATAATGTAGGGGTCGGCGATGTTAGGGACAGCAGATTAGGGGTTAATAGCTATAATGTAGGTGGCAGCGATGTCCGGTCGGCAGATTTGGGGTTAATACTTGTAGTTAGGATTGCGGCGACGTTGGGGGGGGGCAGCTTAGGGGTTAATAACTATAATGTAGGGGTCGGCGATGTTAGGGACAGCAGATTAGGGGTTAATAGCTATAATGTAGGTGGCGGCGGTGTTCGGTCGGCAGATTAGGGGTTAATACTTGTAGTTAGATTGCGGCGACGTGGGGGGGCAGATTAGGGGTTAATGGAATTTATTATAGTGTTTGCGAGGCGGGAGTGCGGGGGTTTAGGGGTTAATACATTTATTATAGTGGCGGCGATATCCGGTCGGCAGATTAGGGGTTAATAAGATAATGCAGGTGTCAGCGATAGTGGGGGCGGCAGATTAGGGGTTAATAAGTGTTAGATTAGGGGTGTTTAGAGACTCTGGGTACATGTTAGGGTGTTAGGAAACAATGGGGCTGCGGTGTTAGGTTTTTTTTCAGCCAAAACTCCCCATTGTTTCCTATGGGGAAATGCCGTATTTTACCGAGCTAATTCGGATTTATTTGGAGATACGGCAGCTATTTCGGATTCATTCGGTAGATTCGTAAATATTTTAATTCGGAAATTCGAATCAATTCGAATCTCCGAATTTACAGAATTTTCTGAATTTCCGAATAAATCCGAAACGAACCGCACATGTCTACTCACAATTCAGTTTAACGAATAGCCAAGAAGTGGTGTGATAAAGAAAGGAGTAAAAACATCAACAAAGGAATTCGTAAATAATTGTGCTTTATACAAAAAAATCATAATCACCACAAAAAAGGGTGGGCCTGAAGAACTTTCCTACCAAAAACTGCTTCCGAAGAAGCAAACACATAAAAATGATAGAATTTAGTAAATGTATGCAAAGAAGACCAAGTTGTTGCTTTGCAAATCGGATCAACTGAAGCTCCATTCTTAAAAGCCCAAGAAGTGGAAACTGATCTAGTAGAATGAGCTGTAATTCTCTGAGACGGGACTTTTTACCCGACTCCAAATAAGCTTGATGAATCAAAAGCTTTAGCCACAATGCCAAAGAAATGGCAGAAGCCTTCTGACCTTTCCTGGAACCAGAAAAGATAACAAATAGACTAGAAGTCTTCCTGAAATCTTTAGTGGCTTCAACATAATATTTGCGAGCTCTTACCACATCCAAAGAATGTAAAGATCTCTCCAAGGAATTCTTAGGATTAGGACACAAAGAAGAGACAACAATTTCTCTATTAATATTGTTAGAATTCACAACCTTAGGTAACAATTTAAATGAAGTCCGCAAAACTGCCTTATCCTGATGAAAAATCAGAAAAGGAGATTCACAAGAGAGAGCGGATAATTCATAAACTCTTCTAGTAGAAGAGATAGCCAAAAGGAACAACACTTTCCAGGAAAGTAGTTTAATGTCCAAAGAATGCATAGCCTCAAATGGAGGAGCCTATAAAGCCTTCAAAACCAAATTAAGACTTCAAGGAGGAGAGATTGATTTAATGACAGGCTTGATATGAACCAAAGCCTTTACAAAACAATTAATATCAGGAAGTTTAGCAATTTTCCTTTGGAATAAAACAGAAAAAGCAGAGATTTGTCCTTTCAAGGAACTTGCAGACAAACCTTTATCCAAACTATCCTGAAGAAACTGTAAAATTCTAGGAATTATAAAAGAATGCCAAGAGAATTTATGAGAAGAACACCATGAAATGTAAGTCTTCCAAACTCGATAATAAATCTTTCAATAAACAGATTTACGAGCCTGCAACATAGTATTAATCACTGAGTCAGAGAAACCTCTATGACTAAGCAGTAAGCGTTCAAATTCCATACATTCAAATTTAATGATTTGAGATCCTGATGGAAAAACGGACCTTGAGATAGAAGGTTTGGCCTTAATGGAAGAGGCCAAGGTTGGGAACTGGACATCCGAACAAGATCTGCATACCAAAACCTGTGAGGCCATGCTGGAGCCACCAGCAGCACAAACGATTGTTCCATGATGATTTTGGAGATCACTCTTGGAAGAAGAACTAGAGGCCGAAAAATATAAGCCGCTTGATAACACCAAGGAAGTGTCAATGCATCCACTGCTTCCGCCTGAGGATCCCTGGACCTGGACACGTACCTGGGAAGTTTTTTGTTTAGATGAGAAGCCATCAGATCTATTTCTGGAAACCCCCACATCTGAACAATTTGAGGAAACACATCTGGATGGAGAGACCATTCTCCCGGATTTAAAGTTTGACAACTGAGATAATCCGCTTCCCAATTGTCTATACCTGGGACATGAACTGCAGAAATTAGATAGGAGCTGGATTCTGCCCAAACAAGTATCCGAGATACTTCTTTCATAGCTTGAGGACTGTGAGTCCCACCCTGATGATTGACATATGCCACAGTTGTGATATTGTCTGTCTGAAAACAAATGAACGGTTCTCTCTTCAACAGAGGACAAAACTGAAGAGCCCTGAGAATTGCACGGAGTTCCAAAATATTGATTGGTAATCTCGCCTCTTGAGATTTCCAAACCCCTTGTGCTGTCAGAGATCCCCAAACAGCTCCCCAACCTGAAAGACTCGCATCTGTTGTGATCACAGTCCAGGTTGGACGAACTAAAGAGGCCCCTAAAATTATACGATGATGATCTAACCACCAAGTCAGAGAAAGTCGAACATTGGGATTTAAGGATATTAATTGTGATATCCTTGTATAATCCCTGCACCATTGGTTCAGCATACAAAGCTGGAGAGGTCTCATATGAAAATGAGCAAAGGGGATCGCATCCGATGCTGCTGTCATGAGACCTAAAACTTCCATGCACATAGCTACTGAAGGGAATGACTGAGACTGAAGGTTCCGACAGGCTGCAACCAATTTCAAATGTCTCTTGTCTGTTAGAGACAAAGTCATGGACACTGAATCTATCTGGAAACCTAAAAAGGTTACCTTTGTCTAAGGAATCAAAGAACTTTTTGGTAAATTGATCCTCCAACCATGTCTTTGAAGAAACAACACTAGTTGATTCACGTGAGATTCTGCAGAATGTAAACACTGATCGAGTACCAAGATATCGTCCAAATAAGGAAACACTGCAATACCCAGCTCTCTGATTACAGAGAGTAGGGCACTGAGAACCCTTGAAAAGATTCTTGGAGCTGTCGCTAGGCCTAAAGGAAGAGCAACAAATTAGTAATGCTTGTCTAGAAAAGAGAATCTCAGGAACTGATAGTGATCTGGATGAATCGGAATATGAAGATATGCATCCTGTATTGGACATATAATGCCCTTGCTGAACAAAAGGCAGAATAGTCCTTATAGTCACCATTTTGAAAGTTGGTACTCTTACATATCTATTCAAAATTTTTAGATCCAAAACTGGTCTGAATGAATTTTCTTTCTTTGGGACAATGAATAGATTTGAATAAAACTCCAGACCCTGTTCCTGAAATGGAACTGGTATGATTACCCCTGATAACTCCAGGTCTAAAACACAGGAAAGCCTGAGCTGTTACTGGGTTCGCTGGAATGCGTGAGAGAAAAAATCTTCTCACAGGTGGTCTTACTCTGAATCCTATTCTGTACCCCTGAGAGACAATACTCTGAATCCAATGATTTTGGACCGAATTGATCCAAACATCTTTGAAGAATTTTAATCTGCCCCCTACCAGCTGAGCTGGAATGAGGGCCGCACCTTCATGCGGACTTGGGGCCAATAGGAAACAGATTCCTTTGGGGAAGGATTAGATTTCTATTCCTTATTATGTCGAAAGGAACGAAAACGGTTAGAAGCTTTAGATTTGCCTTTAGGTTTTTTATCCTAAGGCAAAAAAACTCCCTTCCCCCCAGTGACAGTTGAAATTATTGAATCCAACAGAGAACCAAATAATTTATTACCTTGAAAAGAAAGAGAAAGCAATCTGGACTTAGAAGTCATATAAGCATTCCAAGATTTGAGCCACAAAGCTCTTCTAGCTAAAATAGCTAAAGACATATATCTAACATCAATTTTGATGATATCAAAAATGGCATCACAAATGAAATTATTAGCATGTTGAATCAACTGAACAATGCTAGACAAATCATGATCCGATACTTGTTGCGCTAAAGTTTCCAACCAAAAAGTTGAAGCAGCTGCAACATCAGCCAAAGAAATTGCAGGCCTAAGAAGATGACCTGAATATAAATAAGCTTTCCTTAGATACGATTCAAGTTTCCTATCTAAAGGATCTTTAAAAGAAGTACTATCTTTCGTAGGAATAGTAGTACGTTTAGCAAGAGTAGAGGTAGCCCCATCAACTTTGGGGATCTTTTCCCAAAACTCCAATCTAACTGCTGGCAAAGGATACAATTTTTTAAACCTTGAAGAAGGAATAAAAGAAGTACCAGGCCTATTCCATTCTTTAGAAATCATATCAGAAATAGCATCAGGAACTGGAAAAACCTCTGGAATAACCACAGGAGGAATTATGAACAGAATTTAAACATTTACTAGTTTTCATATCAAGAGGACTAGTTTCCTCCATATCCAATGTAATCAACACTTCTTTTAATAAAGAATGATTATACTCCATTTTAAATAAATAAGAGGATTTGTCAGTGTCAATATCTGAGGCAGGATCTTCTGAATCAGATAGATCCTCATCAGAGAAGGATAAATCAGTATGTTGCCGGTCATTTGAAATTTCAGCAACTCTATGAGAAGTTTTAAAAGACCTTTTACATTTATTAGAAGGCGGGATGGCAGACAAAGCCTTCTGAATAGAATCAGAAATAGATTCTTTTAAATTTACAGGTATATCTTGTGCATTATATGTTGAGGGAACAACAACAGGTATCAAACTACTACTGATGGATACATGTTCTGCATGTAAAAGTTTATCATGACAACTATTACAAACCACAGCTGGAGGTATAATCTCCACAAGTTTACAACAAATGCACTTAGCTTTGGTAGAACTATTATCAGCTAGCTGGGATCCAACAGTGAATTCTGAGACAGGATCAGATTGAGATATCTTGCAAATGTAAAAGAAGAAAAAAAACAACAACATATAAAGCAAAATTATCAATTTCCTTATATGGTAGTTTCAGGAATGGGAAAAAATGCAAACAGCATAGCCCTCTGACATAGAAAAAGGCAAGAAGCAAATAGAAATGGGGTCTAAAATAATGAAAATATTTGGCGCCAAGTATAACGCACAACAAACAGAAAAATATTTTTTGGTGCCAAAAATGTCCGAAAACGACACACTCGCGTCATAGATGACGCAACTTTGTGAAGGACTCAGCGTCAACTAAGACGCCGGAAATGACGAATTTGCGTCAACGAACGTAACTTTGCACCAAAATATTTTGCACCAAGAATGATGCAATAAACTTTGGCATTTTGCGCCCTCGCAAGCCTAATTCTGCCTGCAAATTAAAAAGACAGTCAATTTGAAAAAGAGACTATACCCCAGGTAAGAAATACATTTTCATAAAAAAGCATTTCCCAGATATGAAACTGACAGTCTGCAAAAAGGAAATATACTGAAAACCTGAATCATGGCAAATATAAGTACAATACATATATTTAGAACTTTATATAAATACATAAAGTGCCAAACCATAGCTGAGAGTGTCTTAAGTAATGAAAACATACTTACCAAAAGACACCCATCCACATATAGCAGATAACCGTTTCAGTACTGGTTTGGCTATCAGTAGTAGTAATGGAATATGAGAGTATATCGTCGATCTGAAAAGGGAGGTAGGAGATGAATCTCTATGACCGATAACAGAGAACCTATGAAATAGAACCCTGTGAGGAAACCATTGCATTCAATAGGTGATACTCCCTTCACATCCCTCTGACATTCACTGTACTCTAAGAGGAAACGGGCTTCAAAAATGCTGAGAAGCGCATGTCAACGTAGAAATCTTAGCACAAACTTACTTCACCACCTCCATAGAAGGCAAAGTTTGTAAAACTGAATTGTGGGTGTGGTGAGGGGTGTATTTATAGGCATTTTGAGGTTTGGGAAACTTTGCCCCTCCCATACGTCACTAGCTCATGGACTCTTGCCAATTACATGAAAGACATATTTAATAATAAAAAGTACATTATTTTCTATTTGAAGAATACAGGAATGTAAAATATGTGTTTTGTGCACTAGGTTTCACGATTTAGATTTTAACATGTTTGGATTAGCACACATGAAATCTTAAGGTGCATTATCAAAATATTACATATATAATATAAAATAAATATTACAAATTGTTAAACATAATTTAAAATATATATAGAAAAAATAACTCATTGTGTAGTTCATTAACAAATCTAGACAGGCACAGAGGCTTGTTTTCCCACAGAAAACCTCTGAATTACATTGTTTCCAATGCAGCAAAGGATTCTTGGTAAGATATGCAAATTAAGTACACATTGACACACCTTTTTACTTCAGTCTGCCTTTCAGCAGGTTCCCTTTATGCCAAAGTATCGCTGTTCACACAGCTTATAAACTTAGCTAGGGTTAGTGCAGTGATTCATAACCATCCCAGGACAGACTGTTTCGTGGTTTTTGCCACTCATCAGCTGGGAGAAGGTTAGAATCACTGCTGGGTGAAGTTGATTCCAGGCAGAATACAACAACATTTTAAATTAGGGGGAGCTAAAAGGCGAGTTTAAAATCCTCCACTACGCACAAAATATAGAAAAAATAACTAGATTTGTTAATGAACTACACAATGAGTTATTTTTTCTATATTTTGTGCATAGTGGAGGATTTTAAACTCGCCTTTTATCTCCCCCTAATTTAAAATGTTGTTGTATTCTGCCTGGAATCAACTTCACCCAGCAGTGATTCTAACCTTCTCCCAGCTGATGAGTGGCAAAATCCACGAAACAGTCTGTCCTGGGATGGTTATGAATCGCTGCACTAACCCTAGCTAAGTTTATAAGCTGTGTGAACAGCGATACTTTGGCATAAAGGGAACCTGCTGAAAGGCAGACTGAAGTAAAAAGGTGTGTCAATGTGTACTTAATTTGCATATCTTACCAAGAATCCTTTGCTGCATTGGAAACAATGTAATTCAGAGGTTTTCTGTGGGAAAACAAGCCTCTGTGCCTGTCTAGATTTGTTAATGAACTACACAATGAGTTATTTTTTCTATATATATTTTAAATTATGTTTAACAATTTGTAATATTTATTTTATATTATATATGTAATATTTTGATAATGCACCTTAAGATTTCATGTGTGCTAATCCAAACATGTTAAAATCTAAATCGTGAAACCTAGTGCACAAAACACATATTTTACAATCCTTTGCTGCATTGGAAACAATGTAATTCAGAGGTTTTCTGTGGGAAAACAAGCCTCTGGGCCTGTCTAGATTTGTCAATGAACTACACAATGAGTTATTTTTTTCTATATTTTGTGCGTAGTGGAGGATTTTAAACTTGCCTTTTATCTCCCCCTAACTTAAAATGTTGTTGTAAAATATATAGATATATTCTAATAATTTTTATATTCTAATAATTTTTTAAAATATTTTATATCTCAATACTGCGCCTTAAGATTACTTTTTTTATGTGCGCTAACCTGACTGCGTTAAAATCTAACGGCTAGATTTAGAGTTTTGTCGGTAAAGACCCGCGTAGCTAACGCTGCTTTTTTTCCAGCGCACCCTTAAGACAACGCTGGTATTTAGAGATCTCTGAAGGGCTGCGTTAGGCTCCAAAAAGGGAGTGTAGAGCCGAATTTACCGCCACTTCAACCCTCAATACAAGCATTGCTTACGGTAGCGGCTAGCTGGAAAAACGTGCTCGTGCACAATTCCCCCATAGGAAACAATGGGGCAGTTTGGGCTGAAAAAAAAACCTAACACCTGCAAAAAAGCAGCGTTAAGCTCCTAACGCAGCCCCATTGTTTCCTATGGGCAAACAGTTTCTAAGTCTGCACCTAACACCCTAACATGTACCCCAAGTCTAAACACCCCTAACCTTACACTTATTAACCCCTAATCTGCCACCCCCGCTATCGCTGACCCCTGCATTACACTATTAACCCCTAATATGCCGCAACCTACATTATACCTATGTACCCCTAATCTGCGGCCCCTAACATCGCCGACACCTATATTATATTTATTAACCCCTAATCTGCCCCCCTCAACGTTGCCACTACCTTACCTACACTTATTAACCCCTAATCTGCCGACCGGACCTCGCCGCTACTCTATAAATTTATATAATACTTACCTGTAAAATAAACCCTAATATAGCTACAATATAACGAATAATTACATTGTAGCTATTTTAGGATTTATATTTATTTTACAGGCAACTTTGTATTTATTTTAACTAGGTACAATAGCTATTAAATAGTTATTTACTATTTAATAGCTACCTATTTAAAATAATTACCAAATTACCTGTAAAATAAATCCTAACCTAAGTTACAATTAAACCTAACACTACACTGTAATTAAATTTATTAAATAAAATACCTACAATTAAATAAACTAAACTACAAAAACAAACAAACACTAAATTACAAAAAATAAAAAAAGATTACAAGAATTTTAAGCTAATTACACCTACTCTAAGCCCCCTAATAAAATAACAAAGCCCCCAAAAATAAAAAAATGCCCCTACCCTAATCTAAATGAAAAAAATCTAAATGAAAAAATTTAACAGCTCTATTACCTTACCAGCCCTTAAAAGGGCTTTTTGCGGGGCATGCCCCAAAGAAATCAGCTCTTTTGCCTGTAAAAAAAAAACACAATACCACCCCCAACATTACAACCCACCACCCACATACCCCTACTCTAACACTTAAATAAACCTAACACTACCCCCCTTAAGATCTCCCTACCTTGAGTCGTCTTCACCCAACCGGGCACCGATGGACCAAAAGAGGGCATCCGGAGCGGCAGAAGTCTTCATCCTATCTGGGCAGAAGAGGACATCCGGACCGGGAGACATCTTCATCCAAGCGGCATCTTCTATCTTCATCCATCCGACGAGGAGCGGCTCCATCTTCAAGACCTCCGGCGCGGAACATCCTTCTTGACTGATGACTAGACGACGAATGAAGGTTCCTTTAAGTGACGTCATCCAAGATGGCGTCCCTCAAAATTCTGATTGGCTGATAGGATTCTATCAGCCAATCGGAATTAAGGTAGGAAAAATCTGATTGGCTGATTGAATCAGCCAATCAGATTCAAGTTCAATCGGATTGGCTGATCCAATCAGAAAATCAGATTGAGCTTGCATTCTATTGGCTGTTCCGATCAGCCAATAGAATGCAAGCTCAATCTGATTGGCTGATTGGATCAGCCAAAATCAGATTGAACTTGTTTTGGACTAGACTGTCCCTTTAATTATCCTTTAAACTCATATGGCCTACATCTAAATAGATGATAATCTGATCTGGGAAGGTCCTCAACATAGAAAATATATTTCTAGCTTTTGATTTAATGTTCAAACACTCATTTACCTGCCATATTGCCAAATGAAAAAAAAATATAAAATTTAAACTCTAAACAAAAATAATAAAAAAGGATTGGGACCTGTGAAATAGTGCAGGCAGGTTTCATACAAATGTTATAAATAATACAAGCCAAGTAATAACTTATAAATCACCACACATAAACAATCAGAAATGAGAATTGTATGTTCCTACCATAAGGACTTATATCTCAATTACAAAAAAAGAGAGTACAGAATTGGGGCACAATGGTTGCACGGCATGTGAAGCATATGAAAGAAACTTTATATCATCTGAATGAAAGTTGTTAAATCAAAGTTCTTTTGGCACAATGCAACATCCTAGTGATCTTCAACTTCCTTATTGCTGCCCTCTCCTGGTAGATCTAAAGTATATATTGTAGATTTGGTTATTATTTTATATTTTAATATATAGATTTACAGTATATATATTATATATATATATATATATATATATATATATATATACACACACACACACACACACAGTATCTCACAAAAGTGAGTACACCCCTCATATTTTTGTAAATATTTTATTATATCTTTTCATGTGACAACACTGAAGAAATTACACTTTGCTACAATGTAAAGTAGTGTATAACTGTGTACATTTGCTGTCCCCTCAAAATAACAACACACAGCCATTAATGTCTAAACCATTGGCAACAAAAGTGAGTACACCTCTAAGTGGAAATGTCCAAATTGGGCCCAATTAGCCATTTTCCCTCACCTGTGTCATGTGACTCGTTAGTGTTACAAGGTTTTAGGTGTGAATGGGGAGCAATTGAGTTAAATTTGGTGTTATCACTCTCACACTCTCTCATACTGGTCACTGGAAGTTCAACATGGCACCTCATGGCAAAGAACTCTCTGTGGATCTGAAAAAAAGAATTGTTGCTCTACATAAAGATGGCCTAGGCTATAAGAAGATTGCCAAGACCCTGAAACTGAGCTGCAGCACGGTGGGCAAGACCATACAGCACTTTAACAGCACAGGTTACACTTAGAAAATCCCTCGCAATGGTTGACCAAAGAAGTTGAGTGCACGTGCTTAGTGTCATATCCAGAGGTTGTCTTTGGGAAATATACGTATGAGTCCTGCCAGCATTGCTGCAGAGGTTAAATGGGTGGGGGGGGTCAGCCTGTCAGTGCTCAGACCATATGCCGCACACTGCATCAAATTGGTCTGCATGGCTGTCATCCCAGAAGAAAGCCTCTTCTAAAGATGATGCACAAGTAAGTCCGTAAACAGTTTGCTGAAAATGAGCAGACTAAGGACATGGATTACTGGAACCATGTCCTGTGGTCTAATGAGACCAAGATAAACTTATTTGGTTCAGATGGTGTCAAGCGTGTGTGGCGGCAACCAGATGAGGAGTACAAAGACAAGTGTGTCTTGCCTACAGTCAAGAATGGTGGTGGAAGTGTAATGGTCTGGGCCTGCATGAGTGCTGCCGACACTGGGGAGCTACAGTTTATTGAGGGAACCATGAATGCCAACATGTACTGTGACATACTGAAGCAGAGCATGATCCCCTCCCTTCGGAGACTGGGCCGCAGGGCAGTATTTCAACATGATAACGACCCCAAACATACCTCCAAGAAGACCACTGCCTTGCTAAAGAAGCTGAGGGTAAAGGTGATGGACTGGCCAAGCATGTCTCCAGACCAAAACCCTATTGAGCATCTGTGGGGCATCCTCAAATGGAAGGTGGGGGAGCGCAAGGTCTCTAACATCCACCAGCTCCGTGATGTTGTCATGGAGGAGTGGAAGAGTACTCCAATGGCAACCTGTAAAGCTCTGGTGAACTCCATGCCCAAGAGGGTTAAGGCAGTGCTGGAAAATAATGGGTGCCACACAAAATATTGACACTTTGGGCCCAATTTGGACATTTCCACTTAGGGGTGTACTCACTTTTGTTGCCAACAGTTTAGACATTAATGGCTGTGTGTTGAGTTATTTTGAGGGGACAGCAAATTTACACTGTTATACAGGCTGTACACTCACTACTTTACATTGTAGCAAAGTGTAATTTCTTCAGTATTGTCACATGAAAAGATATAATACAATATTTACAAAAATGTGAGGGGTGTACTCACTTTTGAGATACTGTGTGTATGTGTATATATTTTTATATATATATATATATATATATATATATATATATATATACATACAGTCATGGCCAAAAATACCCCTGTCAGATAATGCACCACTTTGCTTAGAAAATTGTTGCAATTACAAATCTAGACACTCATGTTTATTTCTTTTGTTTGTATTAGTATGACACAAAAAAGTGGAGAAAAAAAGCAAAATCTGACACATTCCATGCAAAATTCTAAAACTGGACTGGACAATATAATTGGGATCCTCAATTTAATATTTGGTACCACACCCCTTGGGAAAAAAGTAACTGAAATCAATCGCTTCCTGTAACCATCAATGAGTTTCTTACACCTCTCTACTGGAATTTTGGACCATTCTTCTTTTGCCAACTGCTCCAGGTCTCCAAGATTAAAAGTGTTAATTTTCCCAACTGCTGTTTTGAGATCTCTCCGCAGGTGCTGGATCTGGACTCATTGCTAGCCAGTTCAGTGCTCTCCAGCGCTTTGTCTTAAACCATTTCTGGGGGCTTTTTGACGTGTCATTGTCTCTGACGGGGACCGAACTTTCTAACATTGGACTACACATTGCACCACAGAATTCTTTGGTAGTCTTCATGCACACAGTCAAGACATCCAGTGTCTGAAGCAGCAAAGCAACCCCAAAACATCAGTGAACCTCCGCCATGTTTGACTGTAGGGACTGTATTCTTTTCTTTAAAAGCCTCATTTCTTTTTCTGAAAACAGTAGAATGATGGGCTTTACCAAAAAGCTGTAATTTTGTTTCGTCTGTCCACAGCACATTCTCCCAAAAGGATTTTAGCTTCCTCAGGTAAGTTTTGGCAAACTCCAATCTGGCTTTTTTATGCTTCTGTGTCAGCAGTGGGGTCCTCCTGGGTCTCCTACCAAAGCATCCTTTTCATTCAGATGGTGACGTATAGTGTGAGCTGACACATTTGTACCCTGTGTCTGAAGGTCAGCTTGAATTTGTCTGGAAGTTGATAGAGGTTCTTTATCCACCATTTGAACAACCCTTTGATCAATTTTTCTGGAATTTGTCTGAAAGTTGATAGAGGTTCTTTATCCACCATTCGAACAATCCTTTGTTCAATTTTTCTCTTTCGTCCACATCCAGGGAGATTAGCTACAGTGCCATGGGCTGTAAACTTATTGACAATGTTGCACACATTGGACACAGGAACATTAAGATCTCTGGTGATCTTGTAACCTTGAGATTGTCCATGCTTTTCCACAATTTTTGTTCTCAAATCCTCAGACAATTCTTTGCTGCTCTTTCTTTTCTCCATGCTCAGTGTGTCACGTAGAGACACACAACAGAAAGTCAATTTTTCAGCATTTTAACTGGTTGCCGTTGTGATTTTTTATATTGTCAGCACCTGTTAATTGATACAGGTTAGTTGAATTACAAATTACAGGATCATTTATTTATTTATAAAATATTTTATCAGGAAGGATACATTCAGATTTCTCTCGTTTTCAAGTATGTCCTGGGAGCATCACGAACTTGGAATGCAATTATTTCTTACAATTTTAAGAAGGTGCCAATAATTTTGTCCAGCCCATTTTTGGAGTTTTGCTTGAAATGTGTCAGATTTGGCTTTTACTTCTTCACTTTTTTTGTGTCATACCAATGCAAACAAAATAAATAAACATGAGAATGCCTAAACATTTGTAATTGCAACAATTTTCTGGGCAAAGTGGTGCATTATCTGACAGAAATAAAGAGGTGCCAATATTTTTGGCAAGAGACAGTTGTATTTAAAAGGACATTAGAAACCTTGATATTTTACTATAAAATCATTAATTATAAGTAGTAAAAAATTATTTTGCAATATACTTTCATTATTTTTTTCTCCCGTTTCTATACATTAATTCTGAAAACCGTTGACTTTCCAATTTGGGTAGAAATGCATAGTCCAGAATTAACATTGCTATATTTCATACAGTCATTGGTTGTATGTGCTAGTGACCCATTTATAGCTCTTCTTAATTGGTCTTATCAGAAAAGGAATACTAGGTTACGATGAACATTGCTTTATGCACACTAAAATAATGAGTACAATAATATATAACTAATATACTTAAAAAAAATCATCTGCATATTAATCCCAGGCTGATCTATGGTTTGAATATATAATTCTATCTAGAGTTAATTGTGTTAATATCCCTTTAATTAAATGAAATGTACATGCATAGTAGGAAGAACATTTTCTGATTACAGGCTTTATACAGCTGTTCCTTTCTAATGTTGTTTTTGTACAGCCCCCATAATTCAATAACACAGTTAAGCAATTTAAAGTAATGTGCTTAATATTGGCCATTATACATAGATGAGCGATTTGATTTATTGCTATAACAAAGGGAATCTCTCTCACATGCTCTCTCTCACTCTTAGTCAATCAGAGATCATTTCATAATCAACACAGTTGTTATATTGTGAGCAAATTATCTGTGCTGTTGAATCAGGCTCTTGTGTCATTTATAATGTAAATTAAACTGGAAGCTCACAATCTTCAAGATGGGACTCTCAAAATTCTGTGCAGTCACTGTTCCTATGTTGCTGCTGACAGTCAATACAACTCAAGAGAGGCTGACACCCTGGGGTATATTTTGACCTAGGCCAGTGCATTAAGCTGCAGGAGCTCTATGGCATGATGTCTTCTCCCTCCTATGCTCACTAAACTTTTTTTTATTGATTTTATTATAAATCAAATATTTCTTATTCCCTAGTGGGGTATATGAGCCGTCCATGCATCCCTGGGCCACAAATTGTGATAAATACATCAAATATGAGATTAACATTTTGGTTTGTAAGGTTTGGAGGCAGAGTTGTCAGTGCCTAGGGCAGCACAAAAATATACCATTGCTGACACTACTTTATAAAAGTAGAACATTGTTTTGCACTTTTAAAATAAACTCAAAACTGCATGAAGATTAAGCGCATCTCATACCTCAAGAACACTTCTATTGTTGACTGAAACACCCATTTTCAATACACTTAAAGGGACAGTCTAGGCCAAAATAAACTTTTATGATTCAGATAGGGCATGTAATTTTAAACAATTTTCCAATTTACTTTTATCACCAATTTTGCTTTGTTCTCTTGGTATTCTTAGTTGAAAGCTTAACCTAGGAGGTTCATATGCTAATTTCTTAGACCTTGAAGGCCACCTCTTTTCAGAATGCATTTTAACAGTTTTTCACCACTAGAGGGTGTTAGTTCACGTGTTTCATATAGATAACACTATGCTCGTGCACGCAAAGTTATCTGGGAGCAGGCACTGCTTAGCTAAACTGCAAGTCTGTCAAAAGAACTGAAATAAAGGGGCAGTTTGCAGAGGCTTAGATACAAGATAATCACAGAGGTTAAAAGTATATTGATATAACTGTGTTGGTTATGCAAAACTGGGGAATGGGTAATAAAGGGATTATCTATCTTTTAAAACAATAAAAATTCTGGTGTAGACTGTCCCTTTAAGAAAGAAAACAGAGGAAAAACCCCCAGAAGTTTATATAGAGACATATATAGACATAATTGTTCACTGCCCCAAATTACCCATTTAAAAGTAGTTCCTATTCCACACCTTCCCCCTATTGTTAGGTGTATCCATCCTAATGTGGAAAAGCAAAGCACATTATTTGTGAGAGGATGTGATCTGTATGCCAATGCTGAAGAGAGAATTGCTAAAAGGCAGTCATGAAGCCCAATATTCTCATCCAAACTCTTGCTGTGCGATGTTTGAAGTGCAGAAGCCATTTGAAAGAAGTCATGAGAGTTTGAATTATTCGCTATGGAAGATAGACTACCTCTATGCTGGTGCCAAACACTGCCTCCAGAAATGTTTGTGAAGTAATTAATTCCCTCTTTTAGAATGTTTGCAATACATCCATGAAGCTGTAGAAATTGCAGAATCTCATTCTTCTGCAGGCAGGGTTTGTTCTATGGATTCAATAATAATAAGGTTGGTATCTAAGTAAGACCCTTCTTATAAGAAGCTTTTCCACTGAAGGAATATGACCTTAGCGCATACCCTCAAGGGCAGTCAGGATTCTGTATGATATAGCTGCATACTGTAAGTGGTGACCCACCCCACAAAATCACAAGAAGAAAATATGTGCCTCTGCCAAAAGAACATAAAAATAACCATCATTAAAATATATTCTCAAAATAAATGCATTCAGGGACATTTTCTTGATGACAGTAAGAAGGGACTGTACCTTACATTTTTAGCTTAACAGATAGCCATTATAACCAAAAAATGTCATCACAAATCATCTTTTTAATTATAAAGAGATTTGAATAAAAAATCTAGGGAAGGGGGCGAAGCCAGCGCTCGATGGAGGAAGCTGCACTGTAAGTGAGCTCCTACGCCATGCAGAAGTTTAAATAACTATCATAGACGACAGTGTTCAACATGGAATAGTGGCGGATTGTCTCCTGCACAAACTGGCTTTGGAATACAGCAGCTTGCAAGCATCCAGAGACCGGAACTGCAAAATTGCGGAGAAAGACCGGAATCAGGCGCCATCTTAACCACGCGGCAGTACACATCCCGACAGACACAGATGGCATGAGAGGCGGATAAGCTATGGAGAGAGCAGCCTAAGGTAACCCGGAGGGCATAATATCACTATGAGGCATAGAGTTTCCCACAAAGCTCACAGCAGATTATATTATACGGAAGGAAAAAGGACCCTAGCAAACCGGCTGACCGGCATAGTAGGGGCTGTTTAAAGTTTAACAATGCTGGATCAGTTAACTTTTCAGTCAATCTTAGGAGGCAGACCCCATACTGCTGGACATAAATAGCGGTGATTTATCTCACAGAGAGCAAGTAAATGAATCCCCCGACATACGGCACAAATAACTGAGCCTATCAATCACTTTAACAAGTACAAATGAAAGCAATATGAAAATACCTAGGATCCCACAAATATAGCAAGCCGGCCATGTCATGGGAAGTTAAAGCATGCTAATTACTTAAGAAAGTACTCGGTGTTAAAACTTGTGATTTGTCTTATATGTGACCAGAGCCTCTTAGCACACACATTTTATATGTGATCTGAGCTTGATATAATCTATCTTTATAAGAGACATTATCAAAACTTCTTAACTTAAACACATTTTTCTCTCTACTCCTTGAACTGATATAAACAAAATGTCTCCTAAAAAGGGAGACCTAGGTGAAAGATACACCTTCTTCCATGCCCTCGGTTAATAATTACTTTAAATCCCTGGAACCCTCTACCTCCATGAATTCTAAACAGACAAGCACAAAACTAAGAAATAACACTCCCTCTTCAGGGAAGGACCGAGCAGCAGAGATAAAAACAATACCTAAAGCTTTATTCCATTCTCTCCCATCAAAAAAGGACTTTTCCTCCTTAATTGTACAAGTAAAACAGTGTATAAGAGAAGATATATCAGAGATAAAAAAAGACCTAACTGACAAAGGCCACAGGGTGGAGAAAGTGGAAAATGAGCAAGAAAACATAATTTATGTAAGAACTTACCTGATAAATTCATTTCTTTCATATTAGCAAGAGTCCATGAGCTAGTGACGTATGGGACATACATTCCTACCAGGAGGGGCAAAGTTTCCCAAACCTCAAAATGCCTATAAATACACCCCTCACCACACCCACAAATCAGTAACGCATAGCCAAGAAGTGGGGTGATAAGACAAAAGTGCGAAAGCATAAAAAAATAAGGAATTGGAATAATTTTGCTTTATACAAAAAATCATAACCACCACAAAAAGGGTGGGCCTCATGGACTCTTGCTAATATGAAAGAAATGAATTTATCAGGTAAGTTCTTACATAAATTATGTTTTCTTTCATGTAATTAGCAAGAGTCCATGAGCTAGTGACGTATGGGATAATGACTACCCAAGATGTGGATCTTCCACGCAAGAGTCACTAGAGAGGGAGGGATAAAATAAAGACAGCCAATTCCGCTGAAAATAATCCACACCCAAAATAAAGTTTAAATCTTATAATGAAAAAAACTGAAATTATAAGCAGAAGAATCAAACTGAAACAGCTGCCTGAAGTACTTTTCTACCAAAAACTGCTTCAGAAGAAGAAAACACATCAAAATGGTAGAATTTAGTAAAAGTATGCAAAGAAGACCAAGTTGCTGCTTTGCAAATCTGATCAACCGAAGCTTCATTCCTAAACGCCCAGGAAGTAGAAACTGACCTAGTAGAATGAGCTGTAATCCTTTGAGGCGGAGTTTTAACCGACTCGACATAAGCATGATGAATTAAAGATTTCAACCAAGATGCCAAAGAAATGGCAGAGGCCTTCTGACCTTTCCTAGAACCGGAAAAGATAACAAATAGACTAGAAGTCTTTCGGAAATTCTTAGTAGCTTCAACATAATATTTCAAAGCTCTAACTACATCCAAAGAATGCAATGATCTCTCCTTAGAATTCTTAGGATTAGGACATAATGAAGGAACCACAATTTCTCTACTAATGTTGTTAGAATTCACAACCTTAGGTAAACATTTAAAAGAAGTTCGCAACACCGCCTTATCCTGATGAAAAATCAGAAAAGGAGACTCACAAGAAAGAGCAGATAATTCAGAAACTCTTCTAGCAGAAGAGATGGCCAAAAGAAACAAAACTTTCCAAGAAAGTAATTTAATGTCCAATGAATGCATAGGTTCAATCGGAGGAGCTTGAAGAGCCCCCAGAACCAAAATCAAACTCCAAGGAGGAGAAATTGACTTAATGACAGGTTTTATACGAACCAAAGCTTGTACAAAACAATGAATATCAGGAAGATTAGCAATCTTTCTGTGAAAAAGAACAGAAAGAGCAGAGATTTGTCCTTTCAAGGAACTTGCAGACAAACCTTTATCCAAACCATCCTGAAGAAACTGTAAAATTCTCGGAATTCTAAAAGAATGCCAGGAAAAATGATGAGAAAGACACCAAGAAATGTAAGTCTTCCAGACTCTATAATATATCTTCCTAGATACAGATATACGAGCCTGTAACATAGTATTAATCACAGAGTCAGAGAAACCTCTTTGACTAAGAATCAAGCGTTCAATCTCCATACCTTTAAATTTAAGGATTTGAGATCCTGATGGGAAAAAAGGACCTTGCGACAGAAGGTCTGGTCTTAACGGAAGAGTCCACGGTTGGCAAGAGGCCATCCGGACAAGATCCGCATACCAAAACCTGTGAGGCAACGCTGGAGCCACCAGCAGAACAAACGAGCATTCCTTCAGAATCTTGGAGATTACTCTTGGAAGAAGAACTAGAGGCGGAAAGATATAGGCAGGATGATACTTCCAAGGAAGTGACAATGCATCCACTGCTTCCGCTTGAGGATCCCTGGATCTGGACAGATACCTGGGAAGTTTCTTGTTTAGATGAGAAGCCATCAGATCTATTTCTGGAAGTCCCCACATTTGAACAATCTGAAGAAATACCTCTGGGTGAAGAGACCATTCGCCCGGATGTAACGTTTGGTGACTGAGATAATCCGCTTCCCAATTGTCTATACCTGGGATATGAACCGCAGAAACTAGACAGGAGCTGGATTCCGCCCATACCAGTATTCGAGATACTTCTTTCATAGCCAGAGGACTGTGAGTCCCTCCTTGATGATTGATGTATGCCACAGTTGTGACATTGTCTGTCTGAAAACAAATGAACGATTCTCTCTTTAGAAGAGGCCATGACTGAAGAGCTCTGAAAATTGCACGGAGTTCCAAAATATTGATTGGTAATCTCACCTCCTGAGATTCCCAAACCCCTTGTGCTGTCAGAGATCCCCAAACAGCTCCCCAACCTGTCAGACTTGCATCTGTTGAAATTACAGTCCAGGTCGGAAGAACAAAAGAAGCCCCCTGAACTAAACGATGGTGATCTGTCCACCACGTCAGAGAGTGTCGTACAATCGGTTTTAAAGATATTAATTGAGATAGCTTTGTGTAATCCCTGCACCACTGGTTCTGCATACAGAGCTGAAGAGGTCGCATGTGAAAACGAGCAAAGGGGATCGCGTCCGATGCAGCAGTCATAAGACCTAGAATTTCCATGCATAAGGCTACCGAAGGGAATGATTGTGATTGAAGGTTTCGACAAGCTGAGATCAATTTTAGACGTCTCTTGTCTGTCAGAGACAGAGTCATGGACACTGAATCTATCTGGAAACCTAAAAAGGTTACCCTTGTCTGAGGAATCAATGAACTTTTCGGTAAATTGATCCTCCAACCATGATCTTGAAGAAACAACACAAGTCGATTCGTATGAGATTCTGCTAAATGTGAAGACTGAGCAAGTACCAAGATATCGTCCAAATAAGGAAATACCACAATACCCTGTTCTCTGATTACAGACAGAAGGGCACCGAGAACCTTTGTAAAAATTCTTGGAGCTGTTGCTAGGCCAAACGGCAGAGCCACAAACTGGTAATGCTTGTCTAGGAAACAGAATCTCAGAAACTGATAGTGATCTGGATGAATCGGAATATGCAGATATGCATCCTGTAAATCTATTGTGGACATATAATGCCCTTGCTGAACAAAAGGCAGGATAGTCCTTATAGTTACCATTTTGAATGTTGGTATCCTTACATAATGATTCAATATTTTTAGATCCAGAACTGGTCTGAAGGAATTCTCCTTCTTTGGTACAATGAAGAGATTTGAATAAAACCCCAGCCCCTGTTCCAGAACTGGAACTGGCATAATTACTGTAGCCAACTCTAGATCTGAAACACATTTCAGAAATGCTTGAGCCTTCGCTGGATTTACTGGGACACGGGAAAGAAAAAATCTCTTTGCAGGAGGCCTTATCTTGAAGCCAATTCTGTACCCTTCTGAAACAATGTTTTGAATCCAAAGATTGTGAATTTAATTGATCCAAATTTCTTTGAAAAATCGTAATCTGCCCCCTACCAGCTGGGCTGGAATGAGGGCCGCACCTTCATGTGGACTTGGGAGCTGGCTTTGGTTTTCTAAAAGGCTTGGATTTATTCCAGACTGGAGATGGTTTCCAAACTGATACCGCTCCTGTGGGTGAAGGATCAGGCTTTTGTTCCTTATTGTGACGAAAGGAACGAAAACGATTATTAGACCTAAATTTACCTTTAGATTTTTTATCCTGCGGTAAAAAAGTTCCTTTCCCTCCAGTAACAGTTGAGATAATAGAATCCAACTGAGAACCAAATAATTTATTACCCTGGAAAGAAAGGGAAAGAAAAGTTGACTTAGAAGACATATCAGCATTCCAAGTTTTAAGCCATAAAGCTCTTCTAGCTAAAATAGCTAGAGACATATACCTGACATCAACTCTAATGATATCAAAGATGGCATCACAAATAAAGTTATTAGCATGTTGAAGAAGATTAACAATGCTATGAGAATTATGATCTGCTACTTGTTGCGCTAAAGCTTCTAACCAAAAAGTTGAAGCTGCAGCAACATCCGCTAAAGATATAGCAGGTCTAAGAAGATTACCTGAACATAAGTAAGCTTTTCTTAGAAAGGATTCAATCTTCCTATCTAAAGGATCCTTAAAGGAAGTACTATCTGCCGTAGGAATAGTAGTACGTTTAGCAAGAGTAGAGACAGCCCCATCAACCTTAGGGATTTTGTCCCAAACTCTAATCTGTCAGATGGCACAGGATATAATTGCTTAAAACGTTTAGAAGGAGTAAATGAATTACCCAAATTATTCCATTCCCTGGAGATTACTTCAGAAATAGCATCAGGGACAGGAAAAACTTCTGGAATAACTACAGGAGATTTAAAAACCTTATTTAAACGTTTAGATTTAGTATCAAGAGGACCAGAATCCTCTATTTCTAATGCAATTAAGACTTCTTTAAGTAAAGAACGAATAAATTCCATTTTGAATAAATATGAAGATTTATCAGCATCAACCTCTGAGACAGAATCCTCTGAACCAGAGGAACCATTATCAGAATCAGAATGATGATGTTCATTTAAAAATTCATCTGAAAAATGAGAAGTTTTAAAAGACCTTTTACGTTTACTAGAAGGAGGAATAACAGACATAGCCTTCTTAATGGATTTAGAAACAAAATCTCTTATGTTAACAGGAACACTGAGTATTAGATGTTGACGGAACAGCAACAGGTAATGTAACATTACTAAAGGAAATATTATCTGCATTAACAAGTTTGTCATGACATTCATTACAAACAACAGCTGGAGGAACAGATACCACAAGTTTACAGCAGATACACTTAACTTTGGTAGATCCAGCACCAGGCAGCGTTTTTCCAGAAGTATCTTCTGACTCAGTGTCAATCTGGGACATCTTGCAATATGTAATAGAAAAAACAACATATAAAGCAAAAATGATCAAATTCCTTAAATGACAGTTTCAGTAATGGGAAAAAATGCCAGTGAACAAGCTTCTAGCAACCAGAAGCAATAAATAATGAGACAAATAATGTGGAGACAATAGTGACGCCCATATTTTTTAGCGCCAAAAAAAAGACGCCCACATTATTTGGCGGCAAAAATGACGCCACATCCGGAACGCCGACACTTTTGGTGCAAAAAACGTCAAAAATGACGCAACTTCCGGCGACACGTATGACGCCGGAAACAGAAAAAAAAATTTTGCGCCAAAAAAGTCAGCGCCAAGAATGATGCAATAAAATGAAGCATTTTCAGCCCCCGCGAGCCTAACAGCCCACAGGGAAAAAAGTCAAATTTTAAGGTAAGAAGAAAATTGATTTATTCATATGCATTATCCCAAATATGAAACTGACTGTCTGAAATAAGGAACGTTGAACATCCTGAGTCAAGGCAAATAAATGTTTGAATACATATATTTAGAACTTTATATAAAAGTGCCCAACCATAGCTTAGAGTGTCACAGAAAATAAGACTTACCCCAGGACACTCATCTACATGTAGTAGAAAGCCAAACCAGTACTGAAACGAGAATCAGTAGAGGTAATGGTATATATAAGAGTATATTGTCGATCTGAAAAGGGAGGTAAGAGATGAATCTCTACGACCGATAACAGAGAACCTATGAAATAGACCCCGTAGAAGGAGATCATTGATTTCAAATAGGCAATACTCTCCTCACATCCCTCTGACATTCACTGCACGCTGAGAGGAAAACCGGGCTCCAACCTGCTGCGGAGCGCATATCAACGTAGAATCTAGCACAAACTTACTTCACCACCTCCATAGGAGGCAAAGTTTGTAAAACTGATTTGTGGGTGTGGTGAGGGGTGTATTTATAGGCATTTTGAGGTTTGGGAAACTTTGCCCCTCCTGGTAGGAATGTATATCCCATACGTCACTAGCTCATGGACTCTTGCTAATTACATGAAAGAAACACAATCTGTAGCAATGGCAGAGGTATATCCCCGAATCCACAGACAAGACGTAACAATCCAAGAGCTGCAAGATAAGCTTGATGATGTGGAGAATCGAAGTAGAAGACATATCAGGATTAGGGGTATCCCTGAAAAGGTTGAAGCTTCTAATCTGGACCAATATCTACAAGGATTATTCAAATTTTTCAAAGTAAACGAAGACATGGAGCATATCCAAATAGATAGAGTTCACAGGGCTTTGCGCCCTAAGCCTCTAGAATCCCAACCTTCCAGGGATGTCATAGTTTAAAGCAAAGGAATATAGAGGGCGCTAAAAGCTAAGTTCTCCACCACATTTAGTCAATTATGGAAATAAACACAATGGATTTAGGGTAACAACTTTACTATCGAATAGAATTAAAATGCAATATTATTACAATACAATACATAAGAGAAAATAAAGGGACGTCTCCCTGTTTTTAAAAATAATAAAAAAAGGACTGGAGTACCACCTTAAAAATGTTTAAAAAAGGTATTTTGCATATGTTTGATTTGATACAATGTGAATAAAGGTATCAGTCAAAACTCAAAAATCAGTCTGTCCCAATTTATATGTGGTTACAAAGTTTCTTATAATAGCTGTTCACCAAATGTTGCAACTGTGACAGATAGGGTCAGCGTGAAAATTTATAAAGTATAGCCCCCTTTAGGGAGAATTAGACGATGGAAGACACCTTAGTATCAGATCTTTTTTTTTTTTTCCTTACTCACACTTTCTTTTCAAAGTAGCTTACTGACGATTTTATGGCTCACGGCTTTGGAGATTGGACACAGGCAAACAGCGTCTCCCAATGTTGATCACCTTTGCTGGTGTCGGCTGAACCCGGTCAGCGTAAATGAAGACTGCTCGTTACTCCAGCGTTTGTAGTGCGCCAAGTTGATCCCAGTGCAGAGGGGATAAAAGAGATTCACACACCCGCACTTAGCATGATACACGCGCGGGCAAAGATATAGAAAGCTAGGTACCTAGATTTTCAAATTGTGGTTAAAGTCCTTAGCAGGATACAAGGCAGATACAATCTACGCGTTTCACCCGTTAGATAGGGCTTTTTCAAGATACTCGTTGTTCCCGGGACGGAATTTAAATATCCGCTGAAGTGTGTTCATTGGTTGTGGCTCTTTTCTGTTTAAGGTGGAAGTTGATCAGGGTTGATTTTTCTTAAGGTGGATTTATTCTAATGTTCTCGTGTTCTCATCCAAAAAGGTCACAACACCACATATTGTATAGTGGTTTTACTAAACCAATTTTAAAATTTAAAAAGTTTTCCAGACCCAACTGCAAATTATATTGAAAAATTATATTGTTAAGGTGATACAACCAGAGGTGGTATTCCAAAATAAAATACAAAAATATATATTTTCTCTATAAGCTATAAATATCAAAAAATATATTATTATTTAAAATAGAATTGTAGTACATATGTCAAAAAGGTTAATAGTCTATTAATTTATTAAAAAATTATAAATTTATACAGTAGGTGGGTTTCTCTATTATTAAGTCAATCCCTTTTCATATAAAACCAATTTTCAACTCAAAATTATAACCAATTAGTTCTATGTCTGAGGATGCAAATGAATAAAATAAATAAAACATAGCTTAGATTATTCTATAGATTAGGGTAACCAGTTGTGTACATTGAAATACTTCACAATCATTTTATCAGATTAATCTACAATTTAAAATAATTATTAAAATTGGGGAATTATCACTATCTTAAAATTAACCTAAAATGTATTATTATATCAATTTATCATATTCCACTGTTAAATATTATAGCAGTTTGATACTATTAGTTATATCTTTACTCCTAAAAAAGGGGATAGGTCTATCTCTGAGTTGAGGCCTTTTGGAAAAAGAGTATCAAATTTGTAAATTAATTCAGCTTCTTTCTTGAGGAGCTTACCCTCAAAGTTACCTCCTCTCCAGTCTCCTTTAACCTTACATATTCCCCAAAATTTAAAGTGCTGTAGATTATTTTTATGAATTTCTCTAAAATGCTTGTATAAGTGGGTGTCTAAGTTCCCTTTATCGATATTACAGAGATGTTCTCTGATCCTATCGCGTAATAATCTGGTAGTCTCTCCAATGTAAAATAAATCACATGAGCATTTCAAAAGATATATGACACCTTTGTGTGAACATCTTATGGTGTCTTTTATTTTAAAATCTACGCCTGTCCCAGTTATGTGGATGGAGCCAGTTTTACTACTGTACCTACAAGCCCTGCAGGAAAGACAGGGGAAGAAACCTTTTAGATAGTTGCCTCTAAGATCTTGATCTATCATAGTAGTACTATCTTTCTTTAATTCACTTGGTGCAAGAATCTGCTTTAAATTTCTGGCTTTCCTAAAAATAATTCTTGGTTTGTATGCCAAAAGGTCCCCTATTAAGGGGTCTTTTTTGACTATATGCCAATGCCTCGTGATTATTTTACGGAGTACTTGATGGTCATCGTTATAGTTTGTTATTAATGCTACGTCGTATTCATTCTTATTATCTCCGATAGGTGGAGTACTTTTTTCTTTATATTGTAAAAGAGAACTTCTTTTAGTTGTTTTCGCTCTGGTCACAGCTCCTACTAGTTCTTGTTCACTATAGCCTCTTTCATGAAATCTCTGTTGGAGAACATTAATTTGTGTCTCAAAGTCTATATACCTGGAACAGTTCTTTCTAACTCTAAGGAACTGACCTGTAGGTATATTGCCTTTCCATCTCTCATGGTGGCAGCTTCTTTTATGTACATATCCATTACAGTCTACTTGCTTGAAATACGTTCTGGTAGCTAGACTGCCCTCATCTACAAATATTTCCAAATCCAGAAAGGAGATGGAGGTAGTACTATATTGATAGGTGAATTGGAGACCTCTATCATTATTATTCATAGCGTGAAAGAAAAGTTTTAGGTTCTCCTCTGAGCCCTTCCATATAATTAATATATCGTCTATGTACCTTTTGAAGAGCACGAGGTCCGCGCCAAACTCGTGTGACCCGAGGAACTGATCCTCCCAGTCACCCATAAATAGGTTAGCATAGCTTGGCGCGAACCTCGTGCCCATCGCGGTACCCTCCAACTGAAGATAGTATTTCCCATTAAATTCAAAATAATTGTTCTCCAATATAAATTTTATTCCTTTTAAGATAAACTGTCTAAGATGTATATCCATATCCTTATCCGAACTGAGAGTATTTTCAATTGCCCTTAAGCCCTGCACATGATCTATGACTGTGTAAAGGGATGTGACATCACTTGTGGCAAGAATAAAGTTATCTTCCCATTTTATTGTTTCAACTAATTGTAATACTTGTGTTGAGTCTTTTAGATAAGTGTTTAGATTTTTAACAAATTTCTGAAGAAAGATATCCACATATCTGGAAAGGTTAGATGTTATAGAACCTATTCCAGATATGATAGGTCTCCCTGGGGGGTTTTCAAGACTCTTATGGATCTTTGGGAGGAAGTAGAAGATAGGGGTTCTAGGGAATTCAGGATACAGATAGTTAAATTCATTCTCATTAATGATACCCCCATCTTTCCCTTCCTCCAAAATACCAAGTAGATTTTTCTTAATCTTATTGATTGGATTTAATTCTAATGTTTTGTAAGTTTTGGGGTCACTCAATATTCTATTCGCTTCTGTGATGTAATTGGTTTTATTCATAATTACAACCCCCCCACCTTTGTCTGCCGGCTTTATAATTACCTCTTTATCTTTTTGTAATTTGTCTATGATTTCTTTATCTTTTTTTGTTAAATTAAAATTGGGTTTCGATTTTTTAGGACAGACTGATTTTTGAGTTTGACTGATACCTTTATTCACATTGTATCAAATCAAACATATGCAAAATACCTTTTTTAAACATTTTTAAGGTGGTACTCCAGTCCTTTTTTTATTATTTTTAAAAACAGGGAGACGTCCCTTTATTTTCTCTTATGTATTGTATTGTAATAACATTGCATTTTAATTCTATTCGATAGTAAAGTTGTTACCCTAAATCCATTGTGTTTATTTCCATAATTGACTAAATGTGGTGGAGAACTTAGCTTTTAGCGCCCTCTATATTCCTTTGCTTTAGAATTTAACTGTCACAGTCCTGGGGTGACTGTTCTAGAGTGGTCAAGGTTTTTCCTTTAGTAATTAGCGCCATATTTCTGTGTTTATCCTTGTTCTCATTTCCCCTTTGTATGGCAGCTTTTTTCACATATTTATAGTCAATTAGGATATTATTTTTTATAGCTAATTAAGATATCTTTTAATTGTGTTTTCAACTATCACATATTTTATCACATATATTTTTTTCACTTAACTGAGCACTTACTTCACCCACTATGGAACCGGAACTTTTTTCATTTAGAGACAATTTATTAACTGAACTAAGTAACACACATATAACAGAGGAACGTCCACAAGGAAATTTTTTAGACTTTCACCAACTAGTTAATGAACTAGATAAATTGATGGTGAAAGAAATTAAACAAAAAATGGAATTAGTCTTTTTAGATAAATACACCAATTTAAATTTAATTCCTAGAGGCTTGAAATTCAAGAAAGCCTGCACATTCACTTTAAATCAAACACACCAAAAAGAATGGGATTTGGTATTAAAAGAAACCTCACGTAGTTTGATTGATATTATAAAAAAATCACGTAATGCAACTTTAGAAGAAATTAACACAAAAATCACGGATTTAAAAAACCAATTAGAAAATAAGCGGGAACATCCCAATTTTAAAGAAAGACAGAACATTTTGGTCAACAAATTGATAGAACTAAAACATGATTTATTAGATACCAAATGGAAAAAATTAGAAAGGGATAGAAATGATTTATTAGAGCAGACTAAAGAATTGAAAGATAAAATTGATAATGCAAATAAAGAATTACCACAATCAGATGACTGGGATAAATTTAAACATACCAATAGACAACAATTTAGAGGTCATATATCACATAATACACTAAAAGAAAGAAACTATGAGACATACAGAAATAGAAACACACAAGGTGGTCATTATGATAATTTTTATGATACACAACACCCTGAACACTATCAGTCAAATTCAAATTGGAGAGATCGTTCTAATTATAGCACACAAAGACATAAAGCTCCATTTCAACAACACCGTCGTAATTATAACTATCAAAATAGAACATACCAAGATAATTTTGAGAATTACCATGGTAACAGAATGCCTCATAGGGACACATATAGAAATGACCATAGGTCCCAATATTATGACAACAGAAACCACAATAATTATAATTACTGGCAAAATACGAGACATCCAAGAAATTTCTATCAAGACTCAAATGAGGAATATTATGATAATGGGAGAAATAGATCTAGGATGGACAGTTGGCATATAGAAACTAACAATAGATTTTCACCTCTAGAAAGTGAATGTGATATTGGGATGCCCCATAACGGGAAAGATTTTTTTAGGCAACAGCCCTCTAAGGGAGGGCACCTCAAAGAAGCTTGTAGCTCTAGAGAAAAGAGAGAGAACCTACACCCCACTAAATCTAAAGAAAAGACAACTAGAGGACAAAGAGGAGGAAAGAATAGAAGGAGAGGCAAAGAGAGTAAGATAGTAACTGGGAACACAGGTATCTTCAATCTGAGCAATAAAGAATTGGATAATGATGAGAAGAGGATATTATCACTAGGCTTATCCTTTGCCCCAACTACTACCCTCAATAAATTTAACACCCATATTCATGTAAAACAATTCATCAGGAAATTAACGTTAAAACGTTATTTTTTGAGAAATCCCATTGAGAAACAGATAAATCCTTCTAAATTTCCCAAAATTATAACTGATAATGATGGAAAGAAAACATACACTAACCTTAAACCTATATCCAAATTTTATCCCTCATACGCCAAAGGTTCCAACATAGAAACCTTTGAAAAGATGGTCCTTAAAGACTTAAAAGAATTTAATCCTAAAAAATCGAAACCCAATTTTAATTTAACAAAAAAAGATAAAGAAATCATAGACAAATTACAAAAAGATAAAGAGGTAATTATAAAGCCGGCAGACAAAGGTGGGGGGGTTGTAATTATGAATAAAACCAATTACATCACAGAAGCGAATAGAATATTGAGTGACCCCAAAACTTACAAAACATTAGAATTAAATCCAATCAATAAGATTAAGAAAAATCTACTTGGTATTTTGGAGGAAGGGAAAGATGGGGGTATCATTAATGATAATGAATTTAACTATCTGTATCCTGAATTCCCTAGAACCCCTATCTTCTACTTCCTCCCAAAGATCCATAAGAGTCTTGAAAACCCCCCAGGGAGACCTATCATATCTGGAATAGGTTCTATAACATCTAACCTTTCCAGATATGTGGATATCTTTCTTCAGAAATTTGTTAAAAATCTAAACACTTATCTAAAAGACTCAACACAAGTATTACAATTAGTTGAAACAATAAAATGGGAAGATAACTTTATTCTTGCCACAAGTGATGTCACATCCCTTTACACAGTCATAGATCATGTGCAGGGCTTAAGGGCAATTGAAAATACTCTCAGTTCGGATAAGGATATGGATATACATCTTAGACAGTTTATCTTAAAAGGAATAAAATTTATATTGGAGAACAATTATTTTGAATTTAATGGGAAATACTATCTTCAGTTGGAGGGTACCGCGATGGGCACGAGGTTCGCGCCAAGCTATGCTAACCTATTTATGGGTGACTGGGAGGATCAGTTCCTCGGGTCACACGAGTTTGGCGCGGACCTCGTGCTCTTCAAAAGGTACATAGACGATATATTAATTATATGGAAGGGCTCAGAGGAGAACCTAAAACTTTTCTTTCACGCTATGAATAATGATAGAGGTCTCCAATTCACCTATCAATATAGTACTACCTCCATCTCCTTTCTGGATTTGGAAATATTTGTAGATGAGGGCAGTCTAGCTACCAGAACGTATTTCAAGCAAGTAGACTGTAATGGATATGTACATAAAAGAAGCTGCCACCATGAGAGATGGAAAGGCAATATACCTACAGGTCAGTTCCTTAGAGTTAGAAAGAACTGTTCCAGGTATATAGACTTTGAGACACAAATTAATGTTCTCCAACAGAGATTTCATGAAAGAGGCTATAGTGAACAAGAACTAGTAGGAGCTATGACCAGAGCGAAAACAACTGAAAGAAGTTCTCTTTTACAATATAAAGAAAAAAGTACTCCACCTATCGGAGATAATAAGAATGAATACGACGTAGCATTAATAACAAACTATAACGATGACCATCAAGTACTCCGTAAAATAATCACGAGGCATTGGCATATAGTCAAAAAAGACCCCTTAATAGGGGACCTTTTGGCATACAAACCAAGAATTATTTTTAGGAAAGCCAGAAATTTAAAGCAGATTCTTGCACCAAGTGAATTAAAGAAAGATAGTACTACTATGATAGATCAAGATCTTAGAGGCAACTATCTAAAAGGTTTCTTCCCCTGTCTTTCCTGCAGGGCTTGTAGGTACAGTAGTAAAACTGGCTCCATCCACATAACTGGGACAGGCGTAGATTTTAAAATAAAAGACACCATAAGATGTTCACACAAAGGTGTCATATATCTTTTGAAATGCTCATGTGATTTATTTTACATTGGAGAGACTACCAGATTATTACGCGATAGGATCAGAGAACATCTCTGTAATATCGATAAAGGGAACTTAGACACCCACTTATACAAGCATTTTAGAGAAATTCATAAAAATAATCTACAGCACTTTAAATTTTGGGGAATATGTAAGGTTAAAGGAGACTGGAGAGGAGGTAACTTTGAGGGTAAGCTCCTCAAGAAAGAAGCTGAATTAATTTACAAATTTGATACTCTTTTTTCCAAAAGGCCTCAACTCAGAGATAGACCTATCCCCTTTTTTAGGAGTAAAGATATAACTAATAGTATCAAACTGCTATAATATTTAACAGTGGAATATGATAAATTGATATAATAATACATTTTAGGTTAATTTTAAGATAGTGATAATTCCCCAATTTTAATAATTATTTTAAATTGTAGATTAATCTGATAAAATGATTGTGAAGTATTTCAATGTACACAACTGGTTACCCTAATCTATAGAATAATCTAAGCTATGTTTTATTTATTTTATTCATTTGCATCCTCAGACATAGAACTAATTGGTTATAATTTTGAGTTGAAAATTGGTTTTATATGAAAAGGGATTGACTTAATAATAGAGAAACCCACCTACTGTATAAATTTATAATATTTTAATAAATTAATAGACTATTAACCTTTTTGACATATGTACTACAATTCTATTTTAAATAATAATATATTTTTTGATATTTATAGCTTATAGAGAAAATATATATTTTTGTATTTTATTTTGGAATACCACCTCTGGTTGTATCACCTTAACAATATAATTTTTCAATATAATTTGCAGTTGGGTCTGGAAAACTTTTTAAATTTTAAAATTGGTTTAGTAAAACCACTATACAATATGTGGTGTTGTGACCTTTTTGGATGAGAACACGAGAACATTAGAATAAATCCACCTTAAGAAAAATCAACCCTGATCAACTTCCACCTTAAACAGAAAAGAGCCACAACCAATGAACACACTTCAGCGGATATTTAAATTCCGTCCCGGGAACAACGAGTATCTTGAAAAAGCCCTATCTAACGGGTGAAACGCGTAGATTGTATCTGTGTTGTATCCTGCTAAGGACTTTAACCACAATTTGAAAATCTAGGTACCTAGCTTTCTATATCTTTGCCCGCGCGTGTATCACGCTAAGTGCGGGTGTGTGAATCTCTTTTATCCCCTCTGCACTGGGATCAACTTGGCGCACTACAAACGCTGGAGTAACGAGCAGTCTTCATTCACGCTGACCTAGTTCAGCCGACACCAGCAAAGGTGATCAACATTGGGAGACGCTGTTTGCCTGTGTCCAATCTCCAAAGCCGTGAGCCATAAAATCGTCAGTAAGCTACTTTGAAAAGAAAGTGTGAGTAAGGAAAAAAAAAAAAAATCTGATACTAAGGTGTCTTCCATCGTCTAATTCTCCCTAAAGGGGGCTATACTTTATAAATGTTCACGCTGACCCTATCTGTCACAGTTGCAACATTTGGTGAACAGCTATTATAAGAAACTTTGTAACCACATATCATAAATTGGGACAGACTGATTTTTGAGTTTTGACTGATACCTTTATTCACATTGTATCAAATCAAACATATGCAAAATACCTTTTTTAAACATTTTTAAGGTGGTACTCCAGTCCTTTTTTTATTATTTTTAAAAACAGGGAGACGTCCCTTTATTTTCTCTTATGTATTGTATTGTAATAATATTGCATTTTAATTCTATTCGATAGTAAAGTTGTTACCCTAAATCCATTGTGTTTATTTCCATAATTGACTAAATGTGGTGGAGAACTTAGCTTTTAGCGCCCTCTATATTCCTTTGCTTTAGAATTTAACTGTCACAGTCCTGGGGTGACTGTTCTAGAGTGGTCAAGGTTTTTCCTTTAGTAATTAGCGCCATATTTCTGTGTTTATCCAGGGATGTCATAGCCAAGATAACTAACTACTCAGAAAAAGAGGACATTTTGAATAAAGCAAGACAAAAGAGATACATTGTCTTCGACAATGTGGACCTACAAATATACACTGACTTATCTATAAGAACTCTCCAAAAAAGAAAGTAATTGAATCCCCTCACCACGATATTGAGAAACCAAAGCATTCTGTATAGATGGGGATTCCCTTTTCACCTTCTCATCACATGGAAAGGCAGGAGAATAGTCTGCAAGTCTCCAGAAGATATTCCAGATACTTGCAAGAAACTAAATATCCAGGAACCAACATCCAAGGACTCTCGACTAGATAAAGAGGACATATCGACACAAGACAAACTCCCTCCACTGCTTCAGAGAGCTGACTGGCAGACAACACAATCCAGAAGGGCCAGAAAACAAGTGGAGAAATCTTTTTTTTATCAAAGGAAGCAACCTTATGGGATCAAGGTCAATATACCCTTTTCAAATTCTTATTTTCTATGTTCAACACATTTATTAGACAGTGTGTGACCTATCGAGAAATCTGACTCTCCTTCTACTCGCAAGAGTCTTTACTGGCCCTGTAAAGGATTAACCCAATGTTTAAAATCTGTTATCAATTGTGTTATTAAAAATGTTCATGAGTTCTATAATGCTTAGTCTAAGCTCAGACTGAACAATATCTTTAAGTTTATATATATTTACATTTTCACTTACATGGTGAAGATCTTGAATATCCTTGTATATTACTGTTAATGTTTCATTCATTGTATATTTGTTCTTTTTTCCTTTTTTAGATGTGTTTTATTTTTGCCGTTTTCTTTTCCTAAGTCTTTGCCAGGCAGCCAAACTACATGGACCATGAGGTATTTATCATGTAATCATTGCATCCCTAGCACAGCGCACCCAATATTATTTTGCACTTAAATGACACCTAAGAACTGTCAAACACTCAACATCATCTCTCAAAATGTTAGAGGGCTGAATTGTCCTTCCAAAAGAAGATTGGCATTACATGACATTAAACAAAGGGGTGGAGATATAATTTTATTGCAAGAGGCACATTTTAAAGAGCATACCAAAATATTTCTCATCTACATATACTCAACACTATCACAGCACCAACCCAGCAAAAAAAAAAAACTAACTGTGTCACTATCCTTATTAACAAGGCTATCCCTTTTTCACTTATACACCTTGACAGAGAAAAAGAGAGAAGATAATTGAGTATTATTGGACTTATCTAAGGGAAGCCAATTACGATTGTTAATTTATATGCACCAAATAAAAACCAGGATATTTTTATTAAGAAAATAACAAATACACTTATTCCCCTAATTAAAGGTCCCCTATTAGTGGCGGGAGATTTAAATGTACCTTTAAATCCATTAATAGACTGTTTGACCTCTTATTCTATGGTTACACAGAATGCACTGCAGTCAATATGGGAGAATCTAAAACTCCTCACACTACATGATACCTGGAGGTTTATGCATCCACAAAAGAGAGATTATACTTTCTTTTCTAATCCTCAAAAAATATATTCCAGATTGGACTATATTTTGGTAGACCACCTGGCCTTATCATATGTCTCCAAAGCCAACATATCTCACACAACTTGGTCGGATCATTTAATGGTCGGCTGTCAGCTAAAATGGCCCTTAATCCCTTTAAGACCTTTCTACTGGAGACTGGATTAATCTATTATTTTAGACCCCAAATTTTAAACACACTTAGAACAACATAGATATTTTCTTCCCTGTCAACTCATCACCAGACTTAAACTCAGGGACTATATGGGAAACACACAAGAGCTACATCAGAGGTGAACTCATTAAAATAAAAGCACAAATAAATAAGAAAAATAGAGAGGAATATATTAATCTAGCAAAAACAAAAAAAATAGCTGAAATAGACTATCTTCATAAAAAGTCACCCTCAGACACTACCCTTATAGACCAACTGAATAATTATAGATCAAACATGAATACATTTCTTCAAATGAAAACCCCAAAACAAAAGCTTTCTTGGCAACAACGCTTTTATTGCGAAAGTAATAAAGCGGGAAAGCTTCTAGCGAAAACCCTTAAAAAGCGTCAACACAAACATTACGTTCACTCACTTAAAAATAAAAAAGGACAGCCCATAGAGGATACAAGTAACAAATTCAAAAATTTCTACCACAGATTATACAATTTAACACCAGGCAGACAAGTAGAAACAAATAAACAAAATTATGCAAATTATTTGCGCGATATTCCAGTCCCTAATATCCCTCTGGACCTTAAAGATAACCTAGATAAACCAATACAAGAAAATGAAGTAAGGGAAGTTATAACAAACTTAAAATCTAATAAAGCCCCAGGACCGGATGGTTTCTCTGGACTTTACTACAAATCCTTCACTAACCTTTTGGTTCTGCATCTCACTAATCTATTTAACCAAATCCCAGATCAAATACAATTCCCAGACACTATGCTTCAGGCACATGTGTCAGTTCTACCCAAACCGGGTAAACACCCAGATACACCAGCCAATTTTAGATCAATATCCCTACTTAATGTTGACCTGGAAGTATATGCCAAAATTATTGCAAACAGATTAAACTTGATTTTACCATTTATTATATAATAACCCCTCGGCGTGTATAAAGGTTAACGGTTGTCTTTCGGACCCCTTTGAAATTAGAAATGGTTCTCATCAGGGATGCCCTCTCTCGCCACTTCTATTTATATTAGCCCTAGAACCCCTTGCTATCAGACTCAGATTAAACTATAAGATTAAAGTAATACAAATTAATTCTCAGACATACAAATTGGCAATATTTGCAGATGATATCCTGCTAACCCTCATAAACACATTAGAATCCCTTCCTGCAGTTCAAGAAGAACTTACAACGTATGGACTAGCATCCAATTTTTTAGTAAACATCTCGAAGTCAGAAATAATGCCAATTAATATTCCTTCTAAAGACCTTGCTAGTTTATGACAAAAAAACGCACTAAAATACCTTGGCCTTCACATATCCCCAGACCCTATGATCTTGCATAAATATAATTACGTAAAATTAATAGAGGACTTTCATCAAATATTTAATACTTGATTACCGAAAGACCTTACCTGGCTGGGCAGAATACAAGCAGTGAAAATGATGCTATTACCCAAAGCTCTGTATATTTTTCAAACACTTCCAATTCAAAGTGTAAATAGGGAAATTATATCCTTACAGCAGATAATAAATGACTATATTTGGAGATGTAGGCCCCCTAGACTATCAAAGCAGACACTAACTCAAATTAAGGAGGAGGGGGGATTGAGAGTTCATGATCTGCTGGCTTACAAACAGGCTATCTCTCTGCAGAGAATAGTGGAATGGTCCAGATAAAATGAATAGTCCTGTAAAAGATGGGTACAATTGGAAACCCATATTTCCGGTATACCTCACTTGGGGTTAGCAATCTGGAATCCAGACCCCGACCCCAAACGGATACTATCCAGTCCCTCCTCAGTCATCAACACCACTTGGTTGGGAAAAAAAGCTAGGAAAAATTGATACGAAAGAAACTTGGATAACTACATTCAGATCCCTGGCAAAATCGGCTCACTCAGCCAAGGCCCTAGAAACTAAATAAAAGTGATGACAAGATGGTACCTAACACCAACCAAAATCAAACACTTTTTCCCGTCAGCCAACGATAGATGTTGGAGGGGATGTGGACTCAGGGGAGGCATGCTACACATATGGTGGGACTCAGAGGAAATATGTGTCTAGAATGTTTGTATTTCCTTAGAGTTTGAATCAATCTTGAATATCCAGATAGCACTTACACCATAAATAGCACTTTTACATGCTAATCCGGAAATTACATGCAAAATAAAAAAAATCTTTTCCTGCTACTTCTTAATGCAGCAAAACAGCTATTTCCAAGATATTGGAAATGGTCAAAAATACCCACCTTGAAGGAGTGGCAATCCTTGGTTGAGGCTAATATTACTTTAGAAAGATTTTATTATTAGAAAATGGGAAAACTAGATCTATATAGAAACATGGTATTTTATTGGGAATCTTATACACAATCTGGTCTGGTGTGACTCTCTTGATGGGTACCGTTTTCTGCCCTAGATGAGCTAACCCAATATATGTCTATATCAATGCAATTACTTGGGCATTAAGATTGTTATCTTGTTAGTTTGTATTTATTTAGTTAATTGTTTAAAGTTAATGCAATGATATTCAGTTAAAGTTCTAAGAATTCATAAACCAACCAAGACAATACTAATTCATCACAGAGAACTGGACATACCAACTGGTACAACATCACTAAAGAGACTCTTAGTCAATAAGAACTGAATATACAAGAATTGTATCATTGATCTGATTTAGGATTGTAAATTCAGCGTTATTACTTGTATTGCCGTCATATTTTATGAAAATCAATAAAGAAATAAATATAAAAAAATCTAGGTAAGACTGGGAGATTGGTAACTGTTGAATTACTTGCTCTAACAGAAGCTTGTTGATTACTTGGTATTTTTGAATCCTCTGTGAGTGGTGATGAACAAAAATAAGGTAGTGGTGGCATAGTTTCAAATAAAAGATAAAATCTGACTTAAAACCAGTCCCTGTACTTTGCAAGTTGGAATCCCCAAGGTGACATTGGGATCTGGGCAGCGCCAGATTTTCTATGGTCTCTGTCCCTATACTAGTGTCAGGAATCCACACCATGTTTTACCTGTTGCCTTAGGATGCCTGCTCTGCTTCACCAAATCTTCAAAGAACCTTAAACAGGTGCTTAGTTGTTGAGTTATCAAGCTGAAAAACTACGCCATAGCCGTGTCTCTCTGAAGACTTAGCAATATACTCTCTTTGCTGCAGTCTCTATCTATTTACTTTACCAGGACTACGAGGGAGTACAAACAAGCAAATCTAACATCTCTCCCTTCAGTCAGCTGTTTATCTGCAGCATTCCGGAACTCTGCTACTGGAACTTACACAGAGGATTTCAACTAAGGATTATTTACAGAGGACTTTGCTACCATAAACTGCGAGTTAATCCATGTGTGCATATTAACAGAACTTTTTTGTTTACTCTACCTTTGGGGATTACAATCTCTCTTCACAATTGCTCTGGTCACGAAACTTGACCATGCCCCCACCCTCTCTCTGACTTCGGGGCTGAATACAGCAGCTGCACTTTCTCACAGCTCAGCAGGGACAAACGCAGATCATTTAACCCATTGCAGCCTGTGACAGCTGAGCCACACTCACAGTGTCAGCCTGTATTTCCACACACAGCGATCTAGTGCAACCCTATATATATTCAATCACATGTTGCAGCACCAAATAAAATAGGCTGCATACAAAGTGAACCATAATTGCCGGATTGCATTAAGAGGAATTCTGCCTAACTACACTCAGCCTATTTAATGCATTAACCTTTACACTACATAACCCTTTCAGCAAGTGTAAGCAAATTGTGTATGGACTCTCTATAATAGATCCACTCTACCTTGCTAATTTATTAAAGGGAATCCAGCTAATAAATCATTTACCTATTTGTTTATTCCTCATCAGATAGGATTTGAAAGTATTTATTACTCTGTGACAATTGAGTAATATCTCAGTTCTATCAAAATTCAGATCCACTATCAAATCTCACTGAGGTCCCTTAGGACTATTTCACCATACTAGTTCTCTGATAAAGTGATACATTTCCAAAGGGGTGTAGCAGTTGTGATCCGAATTCTCATCAAGATCTGACAACTAGGACTTTCTGTCAGCATACTTCTGGCAGCCGTTGGTTCCTCCTAGTACTTACAGCAGTCAGTGGGTCCCTCATAGTCCTCACGTGATAAATCTGAAACAGGTTCAAGGCAAATTAACTTCTGCCTGCTTAGGCAGTTACTTTGTCCATGCTTGAGCCACACTAACCACAAACTGTGCCTGAGGATCCCTTGACATTGCAACGTACCTGGGAAGTCTGTTGCTTAACTGATAGGCCATCAGATCTACTTCTGGAAGACCCCAAAGATCTGCAATCTGATTGAATACTTCCGGATGAAGAGACCATTCCCCTGGATGAAGAAACTGATGAATGAGAAAATCTGCTTATCAATTGATTTCTCTTGGGATGTGAACTGCTGAAATTAGGCAGCAATTGGCCTCAGCCATGAGGGAAGTTTTTTGTTTTTTCTCTTGTGCAAAGGGATTGTGAGTCCCCCCTTGATGGTTGATATATGCCACTGATGTGACACTTTCTGAATGAAACCAGAGAAAAGATTCTTCCTTCAGTAAGGGCCAAGCTTGAAGAGCTCTGAAAATTGCAAGAAGTTCTAAAATGTTTATAGGCAACCTTGCCTCCCAAGGAGCTCAATCTCCCTGCACTGTCAGCTATTCCCAAACAGCTACCCAACCTGAAAGACTTGCATTCGTAGTGATCACAGACCAAGTAGGACAAGCAAAAGAAGCACCTTTAAAATAAGCTAATGATCCAGCCACCAAAACAGGGACTGTCTTATCTTGATATCTAGTAAGATCCTCTGAGACAACAGAGTATGATTATTGCACCACTGACGTAGAATACAAAACTGAAGTGGTCTCATATGAAAATGAGCAAACAGATCCAATGCTGCAAAACCTAGAAAATGTAAAGATGGAGCAAGAAGCAAGATATTGTCCAGGTAAGGAAACATGGCAATTCCCTGAACTCTGATGACAGACACAAGAGCCCCCAGAACCTTTGTGAAAATTATTGGAGCTGTAGCCAGACCAAACAGTAGAGCAATAAACTGAAAATGCTCGTCTTGAAAGGCAAACTTCAAAAAGTTAAAGTGATCCTTGAGAACTGGAACATGCAGGTAAGCATCCTTTAAATTTAATGTGGATTTAAACTGCCTTTGCTGAATTAAAGGTTGAATAGACTGAATAGTCTTCATCTTGAAAGTTAGAACTCTGATAAACTGTTTCCTCTGTATTGGGAACAATGAAGAGATTTGAATAAAATCAATTTCCCTGATCCAGCACAAGAACAGGAACTATCACTCCTATGGGTTCTAGAATCAGAACTGAAGGGTGCCTCATGGTGTAGGCTGTATGATTTATGAAAAAGATAAAAAAATCCCCAATGGGTCACTCACAAGTAAGATGGCACTACATAGATGGATAGTGCGAAAAGACAGGCTGGATGTCGCAGCCATCAGCTGGCTAATGCTCCTGGCAACAACCTCCAGGAAAATTCCTCCTTGGACACGAGTGTCCAATAGTCAGCCACGGGTAATCAGGAAAAATCCAGCAGCCACTTTCCACAAACAGTATGCTGCAAAATTATCACAGTCTGTTTAGAGCAAGATGCTGTTTGTTGAGAAAAACATAATTTATGTAAGAACTTACCTGATAAATTCATTTCTTTCATATTGGCAAGAGTCCATGAGCTAGTGACGTATGGGAAACACTCCCACCAGGAGGGGCAAAGTTTCCCAAACCTCAAAATGCCCACAAACACCCCCCCCCCCCCACCACACCCACAATTCAGTTCAACAAATAACCAAGAAGTGGGGTGATAAAGGAGCGAAAGCATCAAACAAGGAATTGGAATAATAGTGCTTTATACAAAAAAATCATAGCCACCACAAAAAGGGTGGACCTCATGGACTCTTGCCAATATGAAAGAAATGAATTTATAAGGTAAGTTATTACATAAATTATGTTTTCTTTCATGTAATTGGCAAGAGTCCATGAGCTAGTGACGTATGGGATAGCAGATACCCAAGATGTGGAATTTCCACGCAAGAGTCACTAGAGAGGGAGGGATAAAATAAAGACAGCCAATTCCGCTGAAAAATAATCCAAAACCCAAATCAAAAAGTTTTAATCTTATAATGAAAAAAAACATAATTTATGTAAGAACTTACCTGATAAATTCATTTCTTTCATATTAGCAAGAGTCCATGAGCTAGTGACGTATGGGATATACATTCCTACCAGGAGGGGCAAAGTTTCCCAAACCTCAAAATGCCTATAAATACACCCCTCACCACACCCACAATTCAGTTTAACGAATAGCCAAGAAGTGGGGTGATAAAAAAGTGCGAAAGCATATAAAATAAGGAATTGGAATAATTGTGCTTTATACAAAATCATAACCACCACAAAAAAAGGGCGGGCCTCATGGACTCTTGCTAATATGAAAGAAATGAATTTATCAGGTAAGTTCTTACATAAATTATGTTTTCTTTCATGTAATTAGCAAGAGTCCATGAGCTAGTGACGTATGGGATAATGACTACCCAAGATGTGGATCTTTCCACACTAGAGTCACTAGAGAGGGAGGGATAAAATAAAGACAGCCAATTCCTGCTGAAAATAATCCACACCCAAAATAAAGTTTAACGAAAAACATAAGCAGAAGATTCAAACTGAAACCGCTGCCTGAAGTACTTTTCTACCAAAAACTGCTTCAGAAGAAGAAAAAACATCAAAATGGTAGAATTTAGTAAAAGTATGCAAAGAGGACCAAGTTGCTGCTTTGCAAATCTGGTCAACCGAAGCTTCATTCCTAAACGCCCAGGAAGTAGAAACTGACCTAGTAGAATGAGCTGTAATTCTCTGAGGCGGAGTTTTACCCGACTCAACATAGGCAAGATGAATTAAAGATTTCAACCAAGATGCCAAAGAAATGGCAGAAGCTTTCTGGCCTTTTCTAGAACCGGAAAAGATAACAAATAGACTAGAAGTCTTACGGAAAGATTTCGTAGCTTCAACATAATATTTCAAAGCTCTAACAACATCCAAAGAATGCAATGATCTCTCCTTAGAATTCTTAGGATTAGGACATAATGAAGGAACCACAATTTCTCTACTAATGTTGTTGGAATTCACAACTTTAGGTAAAAATTCAAAAGAAGTTCGCAACACCGCCTTATCCTGATGAAAAATTAGAAAAGGAGACTCACAAGAAAGAGCAGATAATTCAGAAACTCTTCTGGCAGAAGAGATGGCCAAAAGGAACAAAACTTTCCAAGAAAGTAATTTAATGTCCAATGAATGCATAGGTTCAAACGGAGGAGCTTGAAGAGCTCCCAGAACCAAATTCAAACTCCAAGGAGGAGAAATTGACTTAATGACAGGTTTTATACGAACCAAAGCTTGTACAAAACAATGAATATCAGGAAGAATAGCAATCTTTCTGTGAAAAAGAACAGAAAGAGCAGAGATTTGTCCTTTCAAAGAACTTGCGGACAAACCCTTATCTAAACCATCCTGAAGAAACTGTAAAATTCTCGGTATTCTAAAAGAATGCCAAGAAAAATAATGAGAAAGACACCAAGAAATATAAGTCTTCCAGACTCTATAATATATCTCTCGAGATACAGATTTACGAGCCTGTAACATAGTATTAATCACAGAGTCAGAGAAACCTCTTTGACCAAGAATCAAGCGTTCAATCTCCATACCTTTAAATTTAAGGATTTCAGATCCTGATGGAAAAAAGGACCTTGTGACAGAAGGTCTGGTCTTAACGGAAGAGTCCACGGTTGGCAAGAGGCCATCCGGACAAGATCCGCATACCAAAACCTGTGAGGCCATGCCGGAGCTACCAGCAGAACAAACGAGCATTCCTTCAGAATCTTGGAGATTACTCTTGGAAGAAGAACTAGAGGCGGAAAGATATAGGCAGGATGATACTTCCAAGGAAGTGATAATGCATCCACTGCCTCCGCCTGAGGATCCCGGGATCTGGACAGATACCTGGGAAGTTTCTTGTTGAGATGGGACGCCATCAGATCTATTTCTGGAAGTTCCCACATTTGAACAATCTGAAGAAATACCTCTGGGTGAAGAGACCATTCGCCCAGATGCAACGTTTGGCGACTGAGATAATCCGCTTCCCAATTGTCTATACCTGGGATATGAACCGCAGAGAT